>NW_006431382.1:981460-993529 GCF_000325575.1 Pteropus alecto | reverse complement strand
GCCTCACTCGGGGGCTCCTCATGCCAGGGTCCCAGCCCAGGAAAGAGGAGTTCCCCAAAACTCTGACTGTCAAAATCAGAGGAGATTCTGGCCATCTGGGTGAGACAGAAGGAGACTGAAATCCTAGATGCCCTTTTCAATGGCCCACGCACAGGCTCTCTCACCTGCAGACACACACTCGGGGCACCGGTGGTGGGTCAGAGGCTCGTGCAAGATTTGTATGGGGAAAGACTGCATTACCTGGTGCCAGAACAAGGGTGGGACAGGCAGCCGCCATTGTGCCTTAGTCAGGCCCCACTCCGGGGCAATCTACAGACCCCGACGTATTGTTTTGTCAGAGATGTTTTTAATATTTGCAATTACAGTAATTTTTTTGTTATTTTTAATGTTTTTACCATTTATTCAGTCTCAACATTTTAAATAATTAAATTTAATCAATAATTTCTCTTTCTGAGAAATGCAAGTATTTTCAAAGATTTTTGACTTCAACCAGTGTCTATAATTTATTTTCTTTTGTATTACAGAATTTTCATTTTTATTATGTTAATACTTTAAATTTATACTCTCAATATTTTTTAAATCTACCTCCATTTTCACCATTTTTAAGTGTTGTTTTTTTGTACCGTACGTATCTTATTCTGGGGTTATTTCTATATGCCCTCAATGGTATAAAATTATTTTTTAGTCATGACCTATTCACAATAAAGCTCAGTCATTGTTAGAAGGTATCTTTATTTTCTCATCTTTTGGGGAATGATTTTCCTGAGTATATACATAATTCTAAATTGACAGTAATGTTTTCCTAGCTCTTTGAAGGCATCATTCCACTATCTTCTGGTTCCATTGTTGTTATGCTAAGTTATCTGTAAACAGAGTTATGCTATTAAACCGGATCTCTTAAATAAATATAAAAAATAAATGTTTTATAATGGTTTATCGTGTTTGATAATTTTCATGGCTCTGTTCTAGCTATCAGTGTGACACCCCTGAATGTGGAGTTGGGAAATATGTGCAAAATAGGTTTTGTTTCTTTTTAGATAAGTGGTTTCACTTCATTCAGGCTGACTTTTTTTAGTATAGACTTTTCTTTTGATTTGCTTCCCTCCCACTCTTCATTCCACCTGTATTACTTCTCATTGAATTCTTCTCTACCAGCCTGCATAAATTCCATAGTATGTATCTTTCCGTACTTCTATCCAGTCATATAAAATATATGCCTTATATATTTATATGACTTATAGTCATATAAAATATTCATATATATATGTACATATATGAATGTGCAGACATATGTATATATGGGAAAGCACCACTCTTTCATTTATTAAAAATAAAAGGATTGTATTACGTAAATTCTCTGAATTTTCCATTTCTCTCCCAATAATATTTTGGAAAAACAGCACTAAATTAATGTAACAAAAGATCATGTACACATAATTTATTCAATAATCTGTTTATTGATGACCATTAAATAATTTATCCCTAACAAAATGAGGCTGTAAATACCCTTTAAAGTAAAAACAAATAAACAAAACAAAAAAACATGATAAATAGAGGTGTTGATTCTTAATACTCCAACTGGGAATAGGGGCTTTGAGTTTAAAGAGCCTTAAATAAATGGGAATTTTTGTGTACATCTCTCCTCTTTGCCAAGGAAAACAGCTCCATCCTATTTAGCTGCCTGATCTCATAACAACAAAGAGCCCTCTTGTGCCCTATTGTGCTAATTCAGGACCAACTGAGTGAAAGGGTCTGTTGAGCCCTTAACAGCAGGGTAGCATTCCTTCTACTTAATTCCCCTCCCCTCCCCACACTTTCCCTGGTGATTCTGTCTCTCCTCAGAACTAGAGCTATCAAAAATATCTAAGACACTTGATGAAAATGAATATTCCAGGGACCCTAATGAGTCAAATACTGGGCATGAGGCTCAAGCACTTGCTTTTACTACAAATCCTACAAGTGAATACAGCCTCAACACATAACCCAAGGATTTCTCAGGAGAAAATGATCGAAGAGGTCCATGGGACAGGAAGGGTGAAATAGAACCACTTAAAAAGATCCATTACCTGGATTAGAAATTATTCTGGTGCCAACAAAAATGAACTGAAACTCAAAATGTCATATCACTTTTATCGAACACCAAGATTTCACCTTCAATCAGTGCTCTTGTGATCTGACACTTTAAGCTGTCCTTTGTGAGCTGGATTCTTTAAAAGCACCTTCTCTGAACAACATATGTCCCAAACTCCATGAAATCTGCAGAAGTGATCCACATCTGTTTGAAACTGCTCAGAGAGGTCACGACGGATGCACCTATCCATGCAGAGAAACACCTATCAGGAGAAGCTGTGATCTTGATGGGAGTTCCTCTGGAAGCTAGCTGTTCCAGTTCTTTCATAAGTCTTTCCTCAAGCCCAGGGAAGAGAGTGGTGCCCCCAGACAGTACAATTTCTGCAAAGAGATTGTTCTGGATGTCTATGTCACACTTCATAATGCTGCTGGCAACCATCGTTGAGAGTCCCGGGCTATGGATGCCCAGTTTGTCAGGTGCGAAAAGAATCTCAGGCACCTGATACAGCTGATCCCCAATGTAGATGACATTCCCATCTGGCAGTCTGTATTCTCTCAGGACCTCCTCTGGCCTCTTATATAGCGACTTTTTTGGCTCCAAGGCCACATAGCACAGCTTCTCTTTGATGTCATCCACTAAGGTCTTGTTGAGTATGCAAGGGAAGGTACTCCCACCAGCAAGGAGTAGCTGGGTCAAGTGATCTGTGATGTCCCTCCCTGCCACATAGAGCTTGGTGACAGCATGAGGCAGAGAGTAACCCTCGAAGATGGGGACAGTACAAGTGACTCCTTCCCCACTGTCCACCACAAGGCCCGTGACAGAGGCATAGGCATAGAGTGCTACCACTGCATGGTTGGACAAGTAGAAAGCGGGTACATTGAAGGTCTCAAACATTACTTCTGTCATCTTTTCTCGAGTCTCCCTTGGGTTCAAAGAGGGCTCTGTCATGAGAACAGGCCGTTGATAGGATTTTACTCCCAGCTCCCATTCAAAAAGATACTTCCATAGTTTCTCCATGTCATCCCATCCTGTTACCAGTCCACGCTCAATGGGGTAGTGCAAATGCAAGGCCTCATATGTGTACAGGGCTTTTTCCCCCACAAAGTACTTTTTCTGATAGGGTTCTGATAAAGAAATGTTAAATCGAGGATGTCCCACGACAGAACTGATGACATGACGGGGTACAATCTCTCCAGACAGACCTGCTTTGCAGAGTCCCGATCCATTATCAATTATTACAGCTGGAATATCTAATACGTATCGGTTAAACATGTCTGCAGAATGCTCTTCTGAACCTCACCAAAATAGAGAACACTTGGCTATTGTGTGAGACAATAGGTGCCTTTGGAAGTTCTAAAGCCACAGGATTCCAAGGTTCTCAGGTTGTCTCTCAGGTGGATCTAGCAGGCTGTCCCCAATTCCCCAGAACATCCCATCCTCAATCCATGAATCTTGTCCCCTTTAAGGCATCTCAGGGCCTGCTGAGGCCGTTTGAGTGATGATTACTCCTATGTAACAATCTAGGCAAGGCAACAATTATCCTCAGAGAGCATCAGAGGGATTTTGAGAGGTGAAGTATCTAAGATACCAGTACTCCTAGCATGGTAAGACATAAAACAGAGGAAGGCAAACTCTACCTATGGACAGCTTTGATAACTCTGAACCTGAAGCAAAGCCCTGGCCTTAGAACTAGGTGAGTAAGCCCAGCTGTGGGGATCCCCCTAAAATGGCTTCTATGTTTAACTGAATTGCTGTTTGTGGGATGACAAAAAAAAAATATCTTTCCCTTTGTTAAGGGGAGAAACTAAGCACCAGACACAGGTTCAGATTGGACTGAGGGTGTCCATAATCCAATTCCAGAGGTGCTCAGGCCACCCTTTCTTTTATCCCCTTTTATATATGTTTTTAGCAGCTTTATTGAAATAAAGTTCACATATAACGCATGCATCCATTTACAGTGTACATTTTCATGATTTTCAGTATGCTCACTGATATGGGCAAACAACCCAAAAGTCAAGTTTAGAACAATTTCTTCACCTCAAAACCAAACAAAAACAGAAAATACCCTGCACCCTTTAACAATCACCCTCCTCGGACCATGCTCCTGAGCCCTAAATCCCATTAATATATTTTCTGTCTCTATAGATTTATCTCATCTGCCTTTTTAATATAAACATAATCATAATATTTGGGCTTTTGTATCTGGCTTCATTCACTTAGTATATTAGCTTTAAGGTTATTCCATTGTTTGGATGTAACACAGTTATTTTCAACTACAGTTGACTTCAATATTATTTTATATTAGTTTCTGGTGTGCTGCATTGTGGTTAGACATTTATATAATTTACGAAGTGATCCCCCCAGTTAGTCTAGTACCCACCCAGCACCATACATGGTTATTACAATATTATTGACTATATCCCCTATGTTATGTTTTATACCCCCATGACTATTTCATAACTACGAATTTGTACTCTTTAATCCCTTCACCGTTTTCATTCAGCCTCCCAACCACCCATCTAGCAAACATCAGTTTGTTCTCTGTATTTATGAGTCTCTTTCTGTTTTGTTTGTTTGCTTATTTTGTTCTTTTGATTCCACATATAAGTGAGATTATGTAGTATTTGTCTTTATCTGACTCATTTCACTTAGCATAATATCTTCTGGGTCCATTGGTGTTGTCACAAATGGTACGATTTTATTCCTTTTTTATGGCCTAGTAATATTCCATCGTATATATGTAGCACTTCCTCTTTATCCAGTTGTCTATTGATGGACACTTAGGTTGCATCCACATTTGGCTATTGTAAATAGTGCTGCAACAGACATAGGGATGTATATATCTTTTTGAATCAGTGTTTTGGATTTCTTCAGATAAATACCCAGATGTGGAGTTGTGGGTCATACGATAATTCTATTTAATTTTTTGAGGAAACTCCATATTGTTTTCCTCAGCGGCTGCACTAATTTGCAACTCCACCAAAAATGCATGAGGGTTCCCTTTTCTCCACATTCTCACCAACACTTGCTTTTTTTATTTATTGATGATAGCCATTCTGACAGGTGTGAGGTGATATCTCATTCTGGTTTTAATTTTCATTTCTCTGATGATTAGTGATGTTGAGCATCTTTTCATATGTCTATTGACCATCTGTATGCCCTCTTTGGAGAAATGTCTATTTAGGTTCATTTCTTTTTTTTTTTTTTTTTGGTGTCGAGTTGTATGAGTTCTTTATAGATTTTGGATATTAATCCCTTAACAGATGTATCATTGGTCAATATTTTCTCCCATTCAATAGTTTGTTGTTGTTGTTGTTGTTGTTGTTGTTGTTGTTGTTGTTGTTAATGGTCTTCTTTCCTGTGAAAAAGTGTTTTAGTTTGATGTGAACTCATTTTTTTCTTTTGTTTCCCTTTTTTATTGCCCGAGGAGATATATCAGAAAAAAAGTTACTAAGAGCAATGTCAGTGTTAACTGCCTATATTTTCTTCTAGTTTTATGGTTTTGGGCCTCACATTGAAGTCTTTAATTCATTTTGAATTCTTTATTTCAACAATTTCTGCACTAATATTTATTATTTTGTTCCTTATGCTTGCTTCAGTTTGCTCTTTTTTTTTTTTTAGGCAAGGTAACTATTAGTTGACCTCACAGATTGCAAGAACCTTGTCAGCTTACAATCCCTTATTTTTTTTATTTTATTTTTTACACCTACTGCTAGCTCCTGGTCTTCCTAGGTGTGGTCTCCCATCCAAGTACTAACCAGGCCTGACCCTGCTTAGCTTCTGAGATCAGACAGGATCGGGCTTGTTCAGGGTAGCATGGCTGTAGACTAGTTTGCTCTTCTTTTAACAGTGTGATAAGGTGGAAGGTTAGAATATAGATGTGATATCGTTTTTTTTTTTTTTTTTTTTTAATACAAGTCGAGATGGCTTAACTTTTCAACTTGGACAAGCTATTTTGCTTAATTGTTTGGTCAAACACTAGTCAATCCGTTACTGTGAAAGGATTTTGTAGATGTAATTAACTTTTAAAATTAGTTGACTTAAATAAAAGAGATTAGCATTTATAATGTGGGTGAGCCTCATCCAACCAATTGAAGGCCTTTAGAACAAAAACTAAAGTTTCCTGGAGAAGAAATTCTGCTTTAAGACTATAACATAGAAAACTTGCTTAAGTTTCCAGCCTGCTCATCCACCCTACACTCAAGACTTTATGTAGCGATGGCTTAATTTATGTGGCAGCTTAACTTGACCAAGAATGTTCAGCTATCTTGTAGCACATTATTTGTTAGTGGGTAAATGAATGTATATATCTAGTAGAAATTTGCAATTGAATTGGTTGATTGAGTAAAGAAGATTAGCCTCACCAGTACAAGTGGGCATTATTCAAACTGTTGACTAGAATAAAAAGACAGGGGAAGGGCAAATTTGCTCTCTGAAAGCAGGTATCTCCGGGATACCCAACTTCTCCTGCCTTGGAACATGGGACATGGGCACTCCTGCTTCTTGTACCTTCTGTACCTCAGATCAGGACTTTCACTATGGACTTTCCTGGTTCTCAGGTATTCAGGTTTGGGCTGGAACTACACTACCAGCTTTTCTGGGCTTCCAGGTTACAGATGACAATTTAAGGAACTTCTCAGTGGCCATGACTATGTGAACAAAATCCTCATAATAAATCTTTATCTATGTATCTATTCATCTATCCATCTTATTGGTTTTCTTTCTCTGAGATCCCTGACTAATACAAACATCAACTCTTATTTTTTTTAGCTTTTCTGAGAAATACTTAATGCACAACAGTTGTATATATTTAATGTATACATTTTAATGAGTTTAGACACATGTATACACCTGAGATACTATTACCACAATCAAAGTAATAAACAAATCCATCACCTCCAAAAGATTTGTGTCCTCTTCTTGCTTGTGCGTGTGTGTTAAGAACACTTAGTGTGAGATCTACCCTCTTAAACAAGTTTTGAAGTGCACAATATAGTATTGTCAAAGACAGGAGTTATGTTTTACAGCAGATCTCTAGAACTAATTCAACTTGTAATACTGTGAATATATAATAATTGAATGACAACTTTAAATTTCTAATGCGTAGATTTTAATAATCAAATCACAAATGAGGACAGAAAGCAAGAAACAAACAAACAAAAAGAAATAGACATCCCTCGATATCAAAAATTACTTCAAATATAAATAGATTAATTATCCAATCAAAAGTGGCAAATGGATGAAGAAGTAAAATCCAACCCCCCCAAAAAGATGTTTACAAGAGAATCACTTTAGCTTTAAAATACACATAGACTGAAAGTGAAAAGATAGAAAAACACATATTCCACACGCATGATAACCAAAAGAAAGGGCGAGTGTATATGTAAATAGAAAAAAAAATAGAGTTTAAGTCAAAAACTGTCTTAAGAAACAAAGAAGGTCATTATATAGTGATGAAAGTGTCAATTCATCAGGAATAGAAAACAATTATAAATATAAATGCACACAACTTCAGAGCACCTAATTGCATAACACAAATGTCCTAACAACTGAAAAGAGAAATAGAGAGCAATACAATAATAGCAAAAGACTTCATTACTCCACTATAAACAGAGGATAGAATATCCAGACAGAAAAATCAGTGGGCAAATGGTGGCTTTGAACAAAACTATAGACCAAGTAGACCTAACAAACACATGTAGAACATTGCATTCAACAATAGCAGATTGTACATCCTTTTCAAGCACACATGATACATTTTTTTCAGGTTAGAATATATGTTAGCCCACAAAACAAGTCTTAAAAAATTTAAGATTTAACGGCAACCTGGATGGACCTTGAGGTAATCGTGCTAAGCAAAATAAGCCAGATTGAAAAAGTTGAAAGTCACATGATATCACTTATATGTGGGATATAAACCTGAAAGCAACAAATGAACAGGACAGAGACTCAGGGATATGGACAATGGACTAGTGGTTACCAGAGGGTAGGGTGTGGGGGAGGAGAGAAGAGGTAGACAGGGTAAAGGGGGTCAAATATAGAGGGATTGGGGGAGGGTGAACTGGGTAAAGGGGATCAAATATATGGTAGGTGAAGGAAACTGGACTCTGGGTGGTAATCATACAATAGAATATAGAGATGTCAAATTGTAATGTACACCCGAAAATTATATAATTGTATTAACCAATGTTACCCCAATAAACAAACCAAAAAAAATATTAAATTAAGATTTAAATTATATCAAGTATCTTTTCTGACTACAATGGTATAAAACTAGAAGTCATGAGGAAAACTAGAAAAGTCAAATATATGTTGAAATTAAACAACACTGCTACAGATTATTTATTGCACCCCCAAATCATATATTGAAACCTGATATCCAATATGATAAAGGTGGGGCCTTCGGGAAGTGATTAGGTTCTGAGGCGGGGGCCCTTATAAATGCAATTAGTGCCCTTTTAAAGACCCCAGAGAGCTCCTGTGCTCCTTCTATCATGTGAGGTTACTGTGAGAAGATAGCCGTCTGTGAACCAGGAAGCAGGTCCTCACCAGACACCAAATCTGCAGGTGCCTTAATCTTGGACTTCCTAACTTCCAGAACTGTGAGAAATAAATTTCTATTTATTTAAAAACCATTCAGTCTATGGTATTTTTCATAGCAATCTGAACAGACTAAGTTGAACACACTGCTGAACAACCAATAGGTCAAGGAAGAAATCAAAAAAGAAATGGAAAAAAATACCTCGAGACAATCAAAGATGAAAACACAACATATCAAAATTTATGAGATGCAGCAAAAGCAGTACTAAGAGGTGGAGTTATAGTGATAAATGTCTACATTAAGAAAAAAAAAAGATCTCAAATAAAAACTCTAACTTTACACTGCAAAGAACTAAGCAAGAACAAACTAAACCCAAAGTTAGCAAACGAAAGAAAATAATAAAAATTAGAGTACAAGTAAATGAAATAGAAAATAGAAAAACAATAGAAAAGATAAAAAAAAAAAAAAGAAGAGTTGGTTTCTGAAAAGTTTTAAAAAATGATAAACTTTTAGTTAGATTAGCTAGGAAAAAGAGAGGAGACTCAAATAAATAAAATTAGGAATTTTACTCCTTATAAAATAATAAATTTATTAAAATTAATAAATGTGTTAGTATATTTACATTAAAATTATTAAATTAGAAATTAGGAGGGGAAATTACAACTAATGCTACAGAAATACAAAAATCATAAGAGAATACTATGAAAAATTATTCGTCAACAAATTGGAAAATCTAGAAGAAATGTATAAAGTAGAAACATACAATCTATTACGACTAAATCCATGAAGAATAGAAAATGTGAACAGGCCAATAATGAGTGTGGATATTGACTCAGCAATCAAAATTCTCTCAACTAAGGAAAGGTCAAGAACGCATGGTTTCATTGGTAAATTCTACCAGTCACTTGAAGAAGAATTAATGCCACGTTTTTGCAAACTCTTCCAAAAACTTGAAGAGAACACTCTAAACTTATTTTATGAGGCCAGAATTACACTGATACCAAAGCTAGACAAAGACACTGCAAGAAAAAAGAAAATTGCAGGCCAATATCCCTGATGAACATAGAAACAAAATTTTCAACTAAATTCTAGCAAACTGAATTCAACAAGACATTACAGAGATCATACACCATGATCGAGTGGGATTTTCCACTCGATTTAGGATGCAAGGATGGTTCAACATATGTGAATCAATAAATGTGGTATACCACATTAACAGAATGAATAAAAATCATACGATCATCTCCGTAGATATATAGAAACATGACAAAATTTAACTTTCATTATAAAAGCTCTCAAAAAAGTAGTAATAGAAAGAATGTACCTCAACATAACGAAGATCATATATGACAAGCCTGCTTTTAACATCATACTCAATGAGAAAAAAAAAAAAAAAAACTGAAAGCTCTTCCTCTAACATCAGAAACAAGAAAAGGATACTGTGATGGTAATTTTAAGAGTCAACTTGAGTGAGCTAAGGGATGCTCAGATACCAGATAAAACAATATTTCTGGGTTCGTCTGTGAGAATGTTTCTGGAAGAGATTAGCATTTGAATCCGTAGACTGTAAAGAAGATCCATACTCACCAATGTGAGTCACCGTTGTCCAATCCATTGAAGGCCTGCATAAAACAAACAAACAAACAAAAAAGGTGAAGAAAGGGTAAACTTTTGCTCTCATTGTAAGTTAGAATATAAACTTTCTCTTGCCCTTGGACATTGGAGCTCCTGGTTGTTGGGCTTTAAGACTCTGGGACTTACACTGTAAGCCCTCCTGGTTCTCAGACCTTTTGCCTCAGTCTAAAAATTACACAGTTGGTTCACTCGGTTTTCAGGCACTCAGACTCAGATGGAATTATACCACCACCTCTCGTGATCCTCTAGCTTGCAGACAGAAGATTGTAGGATTTATCAGACTCTATAACCATGTGAGCCAATTCCTACAACAAACAGACAAACAAAGCGAACAAACACATTTCCTATTGGTTCTGTTTATCTGGAGAACCCTAACTAATACAGATGTCCACTCTTGCCACTTCTGTTTAACACAGAACTGAAAGTCCTACCAGATCATTAGGAAAGAAAAATAAATAAAAGCCATCCAAATTAAAAAGGAAAAAGTAAATATATCTCCATTTTCAGATGACATCTACTTAATATATAGACAATCCTAAAGGGTTTACAAAAATAAAACCCTGTTAGAACTAATAAACATTTTCAGTACAGTTGAAAGATGAAAAATCAACATACAAAAATTAGTTGCATTTTATACACTAACAAAAAACTATACAAAAAGGAAATTAAGAACATAATACCATTTACATTAGCAACAAAATAAATAAAATAGAAATAAACTTAGACAAAGAAGTGAAAGATTTGAACACTGAATCTAGAATGTATTGATGAAAGAAGTTAAAAAAGACAAATAAATGGGAAGATAGCTCATGTTCATGGATTGGAAGACTTAATATAATTCAATTTCCATACCACCAAAAGCAATCTACAAACTATTCCCATAAACATACCAATGGCATTTTTTTTACAGTAATAGAAAAAAAATTAATTTATGTGAAAAAACAAATGGCCCAGAATTGCCAAAGTGATCATAACAAAGAACAAAGCTGGAGACATCCCATTCCTGGTTTCAATTTATATTACAAAGCCACTGTATTTAAAGCAGTATGATACTGGCATTAAGAGACATATAAACCAATTGAACAGAATGAAAAACTCAGAAATAAATGCACACATATGCAGTCATCCCTCATTATCTGTGGGGAATTGGTTCCAGCACCCCTTGCAGATATCAAACTCCACAGATGCTCAAGTCCCTTACATAAAATGGCATAGTCTTTGCATATAATACATATCTGCATGTGGACTACATAAGAATATTTATACATATCATTTTATTTTCATAGATTCAATATAATGCTCGGCACATGGCAAATTCAAGTTTTGTCTTTTGGAAGTTTCTGGGATTTAAAAACAAATATTTTCGATTAGCAGTTGTTTGAATCAACGGATGCTAAACCAGCAGATATAAAGGTATGACTGTACAGTCAAATTATCTTTGACAAGGGTGCCAAGAACACACAATGAGGAAAGGATAGTCTTCTATAAAATGTATTAGGAAAACTGTATATCCACATGCAAAGAGATGAAATCAGACCCATGTGTTATGCCATACGCAAAAATCAACTCAAAGCGAATTACAAACTTATACCTAAGACCTAAAACTGTAAGACTCATAGAAGAAAACATAGAGAAAAAGCTTCATGACATTGGTCTTAGCACTGATAGAATGGATATGACACCAAAACACAGGTGAAAATAAACAAGTGAGACAACATCATCCTGAGTTACTAGCTTGCTGGTCTGTCCTGCATATTTTGGACTTGTTAGCCCAGAAACTGCGTGAGCCAGGTCCTTAAAATAAATCTCAATTTCTCTCTCT
>NW_006431382.1:955324-979935 GCF_000325575.1 Pteropus alecto | reverse complement strand
CTCTCTCTCTCTCTCTCTCTCTCTCTCTTCCTCTGCATTTCTCACCTCTTTTCACCTCTTTCCAATCAAGTATAAATCCTATTGGTTGTTTGTTTGTTTTTTTTTCTGGAATAACCTGAGTGATACATGGTCAATATGCAGTTATACATATCCATCTAAACACTACTTCATCTAAATCCCATATGTTTAGGTATGTTGTGCCATTTTTATTTATATCTGTTGTTTCTGCTGAGAAGCCCACTGTTAATCTTATTCAGATTCCCTTGTAAATGCAAGTAATTTTTCTCTTGCTCTTTTAATATTTTCTTCTTGTTTTAGGCTTTCAGCATTTCCTCTATGATGCATTTGTTTCTTGATCTCTTTGTGTTTATTCTACTTGGTGTTGTTGAGATTCCTGGGTGTGTAATGTTTTACAAATAATTTGGAAAGCTTTTGAGTCATTATTTCCTGAAATATTTTTTTCTCCCTCTCCTTTCTTTCTGATATAGCCATTATGCATATGCTGGTGTGACTAATTGCTTCCCACATTTTTCTGAGGCTCTGTTTATTGTTCTTCATTTATTCTTCTCTGGTATTCAGATTGCATAAGTTCAATCGATCAGTCTTTAAATTTGCTAATTCTTTCTCCTGCCAGTTTAAATCTACTGTTGAGCCCCTCTAGTGAATTTTTATTTTTGGTTATTAAAATTTTCGATACCACCATTTCCATTTGGTTCTATTTTATAATTTCTAACTCTTTATTGATATTCTTTATTCAATGCAACATTGTCATAATACCTTCCTTTACCACCTTAACCATCGTCTCCTTTAGTTCTATGAATGTTTTTATAATGGTTTCTTAGAACAATTTATAAAATGCAACATAGGGCCATTCTCACAGGTAATTTCTGTTGCCTGTTATTTTCCTGTGTATGGGCGTCAAACTTTCCTTTTTCATTGTACGTCTTATAATTTTCTGTTAAAAACTGAATAATTTAGATAACATATTATAGCAAATATGGGTACTTTCCCATCCCCAGAACTTGTTATTGTTTGATTGTTTCATGACTGACTTTTAATAAAGTCAATTTTTACTATTCAATGTTAATCATCTATGTCATATTTCAGGGGGGCAGCCTTGTATATGGCCATAGTCATACTGGGATGGTGATAGTGGTTTTGGCGGGATTCTCTTAGGCTGTCTTTTTCCCTAATCACATCTAGCTGTTAAGATCTACTAATTGTGAGATGATTGCTTTATCGATTCCAAAAATGTCTTTAGACCTAATGCCATACATTGTAATACAATCAAATTCAGACTCCTTCGAAGTGATAATTCCTGAGGTCAGTGTTTGAGATTTGTCATGACCCAAGCATGTCTCTTCCAGCTTTTCCTTTTTAGGTTTCTAAAGCACACTACCCAACCTACAGTTTAGCCTATGTCTTCTTGAATTTACAAATATTTTCTCAGTTTCTCACCGCAATTTCCAGTGTTCTTTAAAAGTGCCTATTGACTTTAATTTTCCCACATTGTGTTCCAAATGAAGTAAGTTTCTTTGTGGAATAATTAGGAGCTACATATTTGTCCAGGCTGCTTCCCCACTCTGGTATAATCACTGAGCCAAGGCTCTGGAGATGGGGATGAAGAAAATGGCATGTTTCTCTTTGAGTGACTCTCCTGAAAGGTATGAGCATTGAGTGGAGGGGAGAGTGGCCTCAGGGGTTCTTGGCTTGCCTCTTCTTATGTGGACCCACTGCTTATGAACCAGTGCAAAGGCAGCTGGGATTCTAGTATTCTCAGTGATTTTGTGCCATAGTTGAGTCTCTGTGCCACTGTGTAGGCTGAGAAGAAAAAGAGGACCTACACATCTCATTTACACCTACTTGTTACAGCATTAGCAGTAGGTAGCTGAGGGCAGAATGAGGAATGCTGTACTTCCTTGGAAGATAGTCTCTAACTGGAAACTCTAGGAACGGAGAGCCCTGTGTTCTTGGCTAAACAAGTCTGAAGTTTTTCTCTCATTGAGTTAGAAAGGCGAGGAAAAGACCAGATCTCATTTCAAATACCACAGACTGTCATTGTTATCACCAGATTTAAGGAGATTTTCTTGAATAAAAGTTGTTTTTTTTTTTCCATTTGCTCCATGTCCTTATGATTATTTCCATAGTCTAAATATTTTGCTTTAAAATATTTTTTGCCAGATTTGTTTGAAGTATGCCTGAAGTGCTCCCTTCTCTGTCACACTGTAATTCCATCAAATAATTAAATCTTGCAAGATGATATGAACTGGCTCCATCACATCATTATGTGTAAATATGTTCTTCATTCTTTTATTTGCCAATATATTTTTTTTTCCTTTTGGCCTCGACTGTTCTGCGATGTTACTTTAATTTGTGTAGGCATAAATTTTAAAAATCATTTTTCCTGCTTGATATTCATTTAGGTTTTTTCTTTTTTTTTTTTACACTCGTTTGTTGGTGTCTTTCATCAATTCTAGAAGGTTCTTAATTTTTCTCATTTTTTAATTCTCTCTCTCCTCTATAATATTCATGTTAACCATATTTGAACTTCTATTTCAATCCTTAATTTAACTGTATCTATTACAGTTGCAACCTCTTTCTATGTTGCTTTTTATATAACTTCTGTTTTTAGTTCACCAATGTTTTGTGTGGCAGTGTAAATGTACAATTAACACATCAGTTGTATATCTAATATTATTTTATTTATAACATCAATAATCATATTTATAATTTCTACAGGTTTTGTCTTTCCTTTCCAAACTGCTTCATCATTTTCAATGGTTACTTTTTGTTCATCACACATTTAAATATTGACAAATTCTTAAACATATTATAGTTTTATTCCATATACTGTAGCATGCAACAGCAAAATACATAGTGTTTTCAGGTCTAATGCTAGATTTTTTTTGTCTGACACTAACTGACTCTAGCTTATATAGACTAGATTCTTATGTTCTGGTGATATTTTATTATAAAATAATCTTCTAGTCCCTTCATCTGGAAAAAAAATAATAATTTTGAGATCTGTATCTAAAGTGAATTCCATTAGAGAGAATTTTCTTTTGCTCTTGCTACTATAAAGCTAGGACCACTTGAAACTAAAATTCTGGCTCTGTGATTTATAAGCCATACACGTGCATTGATTCCTATTCCTAAATCCATAAGTGTGGGATATATCTCTCAGGATATTCTCAGGATGGGCTTTTTTCTATTCCACTCACTGTATGGGTCTGTTTCTTCAAGGCCACTAGGTTTATGTGTGGGATTCAAATGCTATGTCTCACCCTATTTGTGTCCCCTATTTTCCTCTTGTTTCTGAATATATTACCAAAGATGTAGGCCACCAAATATAGCAAAAGTCACTGGATAAACATCAGATCTATCACTCTCGTTACCATTCTGAACCAAAGCTTTATTTTGACAAGATGTTAAAATTCTTTCCTCCAAGCATGCATGGAAACATATCAATGCATCATATCTAAAATTTTAAGTGTTCTGTAGATACGTAAACATATTATCTATTGAATAATAACCTTTCAAATTGATATAACCCCACATTTCAAATAAAGGAGGTTATATCTTTGTCATAATAGTACATTGAAAGCCAGTTACATTCTAATATATAATAATACATCAGAACTAAAGGAACACACTGTATACTGCCTACAGTATCCCCATCTACTTCTGTAAGCCTTGCAGCGTTCAATATCTAACCAGTATAGTAATTTACTTTATTTTTATTTTTCTCCATAAATATGGAAGAAGCTTACAGCTATGATAATTTGATATTATATCCTTAAATAGCTTATTAAAATGTATTTTTGCAAGTTTTTAATTCCATTTAAAATAATTTTCTAGGCTTTCCCCCATATTCTAGATGTCATAAAAAATTATTTATTTGCTTTAATTGAAGCCAAGTAGAGAAAGGACATAGTCTCTGACTGATATTACATTTTCCGATATTCTCATCAAAATTTTCAGTTTCATGGGAATTCCCTAAGTGAATATTAGGTATAAATTGCCAGGGGCATTATTAAAGAAAATGGCTAAATCTCAGTAAGAATGGCACAGTCTGTGGTATTTTAACTTGCCTTGTTGTTATTTTCCCCTCCATAGATCCACACTTGCTTCAAAAACCAACAGACTACAATCTTAGTAAAAGCCTGAAGCCTGGCAACATTTAGATTTGGAGATTTTTTAAAGCCTCTTCTCCAAATATTTTCATTATTAGAATTATCTGGTGGTCTCCTGGAAGACTTAACTCACAAAATTGTCTTTCCTTGGCCTGACTCATAGTTTTCCCAGTGTAAATAACTTTTACCATAGAGGCATTACTGAGATGGTAGATAACTGATGTGGCACAGAGTAACCTAAGCAAAAAGCTTAAAAGGAAAATATAGGAATCCAATGTCCATAATGGGTTTGGAAAAACCTCAGCATATTCCTGGGAATATAAAAAAACACACCCATGTATAGTGTTCTGCACATGCACAGGGCTATGTGTAAGCTCAGGAAGGACGAGAATACCTTAATCTCCCACCTTTGACTAACTTTGAGGATCTGCAGAAGAAGGAAATGGAGACTAAGGTTGATTCTAAATTGCCTAGCTGAGTATGGAAACTGTGCCCCCAACACACACACAAAGCCCTTCGGCAAGGACTCGGAGAGTTATTTGTTCCACCCATCTAAAGAAATCTTTTTTTATTACTCAGCCATAAGAAGAGATGAAGCACTGCCTTTTGCGACAACAAGGACAGACCTCGAGATAATCATGCTAAGCAAAATAAGCCAGGCAGAAAAAGTTGATAATCATATGATATCACTTATATGTGGGATATAAACCTAAAAGCAACAAAGGAACAGGACAAACTAATAGAGACTCATGGACATGGACTATAGACTAGTGGTTACCAGAGGGTAGGGTGTGGGGAGAAGCGGGAGGTAGATGGGGCAAAGGGGGTCAAATATGTGGTGACAGAAAGAAACCTAACTACGAGAGTTATACAAGCATTGTAAACATATATATGCCTTACTGTTAAAGTGTACAGCTGAAACTTATTGGATTTTGTTAACCAATGTCACCATAAAATAATTAATTTATTAATTAAAAATAACAACAACAACAACAACAACAAGAAATCTTTTTTGCAATAATTATCTGACTGCTAAGTTTACTGAATAGAGACCTCGGTAATCACGCATGACAAAAAATACAGACTTTATAAAAATTTTTAATGAAAATCACTGCAAAAAAAACCAAAGTAACAACAACCAATAAAAACCCAATGAGTGGCAACAAAAATTCTGAAAGAGGAGAGAGAATCTGATTTCTAAAACTGTTATTATATTGTAACATGTTTCTGACTGATCCAAAAAGTTAGTCTATAATTAAAATAAAAAATTGAGACACACACAGAAGCTATATTCAGTAATATCTAACCAAGTAAATTTCTTTTTTTTTATCATTATTATTCTTGTTTCTGTAATCAGTCAAACTTGGTATTGCTTGAAGGTTTCAATTTTGTATGTGACCTAAATTCTAAACCGAATAAAATTTTGAGAATAAAAGACATTGTATCTCTCTCCACCATTGACAGCTTAAACAAATGAAGTGGTTCTACAACTTAAATATGTATGAAGAGAATATGTTGTGTGTTATTGATATGTGAATTACTAAGTCCTTTTTTAAAATCTTCAGTAGATGTATTATGTGCGTTCAAGCTACTATGATTCAATAGCAAGATTACCACAGTAACAATACCTTTTCATTAGTCATATAAGGCTCACCCATGAAGCTAACACTTAAGAATATCTAAAGAATGAAGAATTTAACAGCCTAAGTGATAAATACCTCTGTATTCTACTTGCTTTTTTGCAGCCCTTGTTAATCTCTGTACAGAATTATTGGCTAAGGGCATGTGGATATAAAATAAGAATCCAAGTCTCACTGAGAATCTTTTCACTTGTGAATTTTTTCCAAGCAACTGGGTCATTCTATAATAGTAACGCTTTCTTTCCATAAAATAGCTATGTTAAATTATGAGTATTATCAATACTCTTCGAAGGCAACATTTTACTTTACTTTAAATATAAGTAAAAATGCTCTCTTTTATTTTTATTTGCAGAAAATAGACCATACTATGGCTCAGAATTCTAGAATGTGCAATAGGGTGCATTTTCCCCATTTTTTAGATTTAATAGTGCAGCTGAACATCAACCATTTGTAGAGTTTTATTAAATTATTTGGGAAGATGGAATAACCCATAAAATTAGAGTTTACAAGGCCTTACAATAAGCCAAATGTTATTGTCACATATTCCAGTAACTAGTTCAACCGTACGATTAGTCTTTCACAGAAATTCATTTAGTAGCACAATAGGCGATTGTGTGTCTGAGAGAGGAAAACCAGACTGATAACTAGGAACATGTTACAATCCATATAAAGGGTACGTTGTGAACAAATAATGATTATGTAGTGAAATGTATTTTTAGTATAATGTACTCAAGTGATGGAAAGACTTAGACTAAAATGATAGATGGAGTAAATTAAAGGTTATCAACTCTCATGGAAGTGGTGATGCTCAAAAGTTTCCAACAGCGATTGGGAAAAGTCATGGAATTAAATTACCAGAGAGGAAGAAGGAATTTAAAAGTGTGGACTAATGCGAGCAAAACCTTAGATCTTAAAATGAAAAATGTATAAAATTGTTCAATAGATTGTTCGACTATGGTGGCAGGCCCTTGTATTTTGTGAGCATTAAGATAAAATTGGAGGTTAGTATTTTGTTCTGTGTTCATCAGAGATATTGGCCTATGGATTTCTTTTCTTGTGGTGTCTTTTGCTTTGGTATCAGGGCAATTCTGGGCACATAAAATGAGTTTGGGAGTGTTTTCTCCTATTCTATTTTTTTGGAAGAGTTTGAGAAGAACTGGTATTGATTCTTTAAGTATTACTAGAATCCACCAGTGAAACCAGCCAGTCCTGGGCTTTTCTTTATTGGGAGGTTTTAGATTACTGATTCAATCTACTGCCTAATTATAGGTCTGTTCAGATTTTCTGTTATATGTTTCAGATATAATGTTTATATTGTTTATTTAAAGACTTTATTTATTTTGGCTTTATTGAAATATAATAGACAAATAGTTGCATGTAATTACATTGTACCATTCGATGAGGTTTTTTTTTTTTTTCAATTATAGCTAGCATACAATAATGTATTAGTGACAGTCGTACAGCATAGTGATTAGAGATCTATGAAATTCACAAAGAGATCACCACACTAAATCTAGTAGCCCTTTCCCCCGATGTAGTTATTACAACATTATTAAGTATTTTCCTTATGCTACACCTTATATCTCTATGTTTACTTTATAACTATCTATTTGTGCTTCTTAACCCCTTTGCCCTTTTTCACTATTAGCCCAACCCCCTCCAATCTAGTAGCCCTCAAAATATTCTCTATCTATGAGTTTATTTCCATTTTTGTTGTTGTTTATTTTGTTCTTTAGAAAGTACATGTACGAATATCATGAGATATTTGTCTTTCTCTGTCTGACTTATTTCATTCAGCAAAGTACCCTCTAGGTCCATCAAGACAATATCCTTATACATCCCCTTCCTTTTAGTCTGTGTGTGTCTTTTAATCTGAAGTGAGTCTCTTGTAGGCAGCCTATGTAGGGGTCTTGTTTTCTTAACCATTCAACCACTCTATCTTTTGGTTGGAGCAATTAATTCTTTCCATTCGAGGTAGTTGTTGATAAGAATGTTGTCATTACCATTCTTTATTCCTGTTTTTGATACATGTTTTTTCTTCTTAAAGGAGTCCCTCCAACATTTCCTGTAATACTGGCTTGGTGTTGATAAATTCTTTAGCTTATTTTGTCTGGGAAGTTCTTTATCTGTCCTTTGACTCTAAATGATAGCTTTGCTGGATAAAGTATTCTTGGTCATAGGTTGCGGGTTTTCATCACGTTGACTATTTTGTGCCAAGCCTTTCTGTTCTGCGTAGTTTCTTTTGAGAAATCAGCTGCCAATCTTATGAGTACTCCCTTGTAGGTAACTTAACTTCTTTTCTCTTGCTGCTTTTAAGATTCTCTCTTTGTATTTAACCTTTGGCATTTTAATTATGATGTGCCTTGGTGTGGGCCTCTTTGCATTCATCTTTTTTGGGAGTCTCTGAGCTTTCTGGGGTTGTATGTCTATTTCCTTCACCAGGTTAGGGAAATTTTCCATCATTATTTCTTCAAATGGTTCTTTAACTTCTTGTTTTCCTTCAGGTTCTCCTATGACACAAATATTTTTACCTTTAATAGTGCCCCACGGGCTCCTTAAATTATTATTATAGTCTTGGCTTCTTTTGTCTTGCCATTCTGATTGAGTATCCTTGGCTTCCCTATTGTCTATATAGGTGGTTTGCTCCTCTTCTTTATCCACTCTGTAGATTCCCTCTAATATACTCTTCATCTCAGATAATGTGTTCTTCATTTCTGACTGGTTCCTTTTCATAATTCCTATTTCCATTTTCATGTTTTTTTAAATCTTTTTCTTGAAGTTCTCGCAAAGTTCATCTGCACTTTCCCTAGGGTCACTGAGCATCTTTATAACCACTGTTTTGAACACTGCATCTGTTAGATTGCTTGGAGCCATTATTCCTGGATCTCTGTTCTATATTCTTGTATGGTTTTGACTTCTTTGTCTTTCCATTTTTGGTTGCCTTTCGGTGTCTGTTTCTATGTAATAAGAAAAGCTCCGAAGTCTCAATCTCATTAGCATGGCTTTGTGTAGTAGGTTTCCAGTGGCGCAGTTCAGCTGCAGGCCAATTTAGCCCCACGCTGTGCCCTTCTGAGGCCACCTGTTAAGATTCAGCAAGCAATCCACAGATGCTCTGCTTATAGTTGCTTCTAGAAACCACGCCAGAAACTGATGCCAGCTGCCACCAGTGTGAGTCTCGGAGCTGCCCAGCAAGGAGCAACGGGCTCGCCTAGGACACAATTGGATGTGGCTTAGGTGGCGCTATGAGTTGGGGGAGGCGGAGTTTCAGGTAATCTTCTGGGCAGGGTGACCTCTCTTATCCAATGTGATGACATTCCAGCTATGGTGGCACTGCCTTAACACCCCGGGAGTGGGGAGGGCTCAACAGAGGAACAATGGATACGGCCAGCACTTCTGCCTGAGAGAAAGCCTCGCCTCTGGCCCTTGTTCTGGCAACTCAGTGTCCCCCTGTAAGTCCCTGGTGCCCCCTGTGCAGCTGACCGGTGCTGGTGCTCAGAGCGAGCAGGTCTATCCACTCCCGAACACGTCCACTCCCGAACACATCCACTTTAAGAGGCATCTGTAGTTGCCGGCTGCCACTGCTGCAGCCTCTGTCCCACTCAGCTGCTCATTACCAGAAGCCTTGCATCTTTGCCTCCTCCTACCTTCTATGGCTGCAAGGTGATTTCTTATTTCTCTACCTGGTTGTAGCGCTTCTGTTCATCTAGATCCCAGGTGATTTTGCTTGCTCTGTGTTTCTTTGTTTCCGTGTTCGTTTGCTCTGTGTTTCTGTCACTACTTTGATGTGGTCGCAAAAAGAATGAACAAATCCTCTATAATCTATGCCATTTTTTTCACTCCCCTGTTCTTCTTTTTTATTACAGGTGTTTGTCACTATAAACCTCACTCTTAGTACTACTTTCACTGCCTTCCATAAGATTTGGTATGTTGTTTTCATTTTTCTTTGTCTCAGTGTATTTTCTATACTCCCTTTTGATTTCTTCTTTGATCCATTGGTTGTTTAAGAATGTGTTGGTTAATTTCCAATTCTTTTTGTATTTTTCTGTTTTTCTTTTGTTATTGATATCTAGTTTCCTTCTATTGTGGTAAGATATGTGGTATTATACCATATTCTTGATTTTGTTAAGGCTTGTTTTATGACCTAAAATGTTACCTATCCCAGGGAATGTTCCACGTGTGCTTGAAGAAAATGTGTATTATAATCCTGTTATGTAGAATGTTCTATATATTAGTCCTCCTTTATCTATGAGCGATATGTTCTGAGACCTCCAATGAATGTCTGAGACCATGCATAGTACCAAACCCAATGCATACTATGTTTTGTTCTATATGTACATACCTTTTCACTTAAAGGAAGCATTTTACGGCTTCTTTTGGGCACATTTAAATTGCCAGCATCACTACTCTTGTGCTTTGGGGCCACTATTAAGTAAAATAAGGATTAATTAAACACAATCACTCTGACACCACAACAGTCATTCTAATAACTGAAATGGCTACTGAGTGACTAAGGAATGAGTAGTGACTGTAGTGTGGATACACTGGACAAAGAAATGATTTATAACTCCGATCAGTACAGAGTGGGACAGCGAGAAATTTCATCACACTATTCAGAATAGCGAGCATTTAATTTTTTGAATTGTTCATTTCTGAATTTTTTTGTTTAATATTTTTAGACCACAGTTGACTGTGTAACTAAAACCACAGAAAGTAAAACTGTAGATAAGAGGTAACTATTGTGTGTTTGTTAGGTAAATTTGGTCTGAAGTGTTGGCCAAGTCTATTCTTTTCTTGTTGGTTTTTCTGTCTGGATGTTCTACCCATTACTGAAATTTGGTTATTAAACTTTCCTGATTTTATTGTATTGCTATGTATTTCTCCCTTTAGTTTGATCAATGCTTGCCTTTCATATTTAGGTACTTTGATGTTGGGTATATATTTATAATTGTGATAACTTCCTGATAAATTGACCCTTTGATTATCATATAATGTCCCTTTTTCTGTCTATTGTGATCATTTTTTGCATTAAAATGTTTTTGTCTTCTGTAAGTACAGCCACCACGACCCTCTTTTGGATAACAGCAAGCCAAATTCAACAGTACATTAAAAAGTGCAAGCACCATGACCAGGTGGGATTTATCTCTGGGATACAAGGATGGCACAACATATACAAATCAATTAATGTGATACACCACATTACTAGAATAAAGGATACAAATCACACGATCATTTAAATAGATGCAGAAAAGGCTTTTGACAAAATTCAACACACTTTCATAATAAAAAAATTTCAAAAAATTAGGTATAGAAGTCATTTACCTCAGCATGATAAAGGCCATATAGTAAAAACCTACAACTAACATTATATTCAATAATGTTAGTTGAAAAATTGAAAACTTTTTTTTTTTCTAATATTGGGAACAAAACAAAGAGATCCATTCTCACCACTTCAATTCAACATAGTATTGTTCTTGGTAGAACAGTTAGGCAAGAAAAAGAAAGAGCAGCACATCCAAATTGGAAAATAAGAAGTAAAATTATCTATGTTTACAGATGACATAATCTTTTCTGTAGAAAACTATAAAGGTCCACACATTTAAAAAAATACTGAATCTAATAAATTCATTAAAGTTGCAAGATATCAAATCAACATAGAAAAATATGTTGTGATTCAACACACTACTAATGAGTGTCCATAAAGAAATCAAGAGAAACACTTACATTTACAAAAGCATCAAAAAAATAAAATATTTAGAAATAAACTTAACCAAGGGGATTGAAAGACTTATACACTGAAAAGGTCAGTCATTGATGAAATAAATAAACATATGCAAAGGCTTTTTTGTTCATGAATTGAAAGACTTAACATTGCTAAAATTTCAAAACTATTCAAAGCAATCTCCAGATTCAATGCAATACCTGTCAGAATTTAAAGGTGTTTTTCACAGAAATAGAAAAAAAAGTTATCCTAAAATTCATATGAGACCATAAGTAGAAAAAGAATAGCCATAACAATCTTGACAACAAAGAACAAAGTTTGAGGCATTACATTTCCTGATTTCAAAATATATTATAAAGCTAAAGTAGTTAAAACAGTATGATACTGATATAAAAACCAACATACCAACCAATGAAATAAAATAAACAATGCAGAAATATAATTTCTCTTATATATAGAATATATATTGAAAGCAACAAATAAACATTACAAAGGAACAGAGACTCATGGACACTGACAACAGTTTGGTGGTTAGCAGAGGGAAAGGGGAGATGTAGATAAAGGTAACGGGGTCAAACGTATGGTAATGTAAGGCAATTTACTTTGGGTGGTGAACACACAATGAAATATGCATATGACATATCATTGAATTATATACTTGAAACCTATATGATTTTATTAACCAATGTCACCCCCCAATAAATTTAATAAATAAAAAAATATTAAAGAAAATAAACTAAGCCTTTCTGGGGGGAGGGAAGAAAGAAAAAAAAAGAAGAAAAGAAAAAAAAAATGAATCCAGGCATATACAGTTAACTAATCTTCAATATAGGTGCCAAGAATGCATAATGGAAAAACAATAGTCTCTTTAACAAGTCACGTTGGAAAATCTGGATTTCTACATGCAAGATAACAAATTCGCCCATTGGCTTATGCCACAAGCAAAAATCAAGTCAAAACGAATCAAAGATTTAAATGCAAGACTTCTAGTACAAGTGTTAGAAGGAAAGAAGGAAAAGTCTCATGACAGTCATCTGGGTAATGACTTTTTGGATATGAATTTTAAAAATACAGGCAATAAAAGCAAAAATAGACAAATAGAACTATATAAAACTAAAAAGCTGTTGCACAGCAAAGAAAACAATCAAAAGGTTAAATCCGCAATGTACGGAATGGGAGAAAATATTTGTAAAGCACATATCTGGTAAGAACTTAAAATCAAAATATATAAGGAAGTCCTTCAAGTTAATAGCAACCAAATAACTCAGTTTAAAAATGGGCAATCTTCTGAATAGATTTTTTTTTCCAAAGATGTCATGTAAATGGCTAACAGCTATCCGAAAAAATGCTCAACTTCACTAGTCATCAACAAAATGCAGTTTAAAACCAAAATGAGATATCTGAAACCCTTTTCGATAGCTACCACATGTATACAAATACATAATATGTGATATAGTATATATAAATACGTGATATGTGTGTGTATATAGACATAACACAAGTGTTCATGTGAATGAAGAGGAAACGAAACCCTAAATTAGTAGGAATGTAAAATTGTGCAGCTGCTATAGAAAACGGTTTCTTAAAAAATTAAAAGTTGAACTACCATATGACACAACTATCCCCTCAAAATTGAAATCAGGATCTCACAGAGATTTCTGTGCATTGTGGCATTTTCCACAATGGCCAAGAGATAGTACCAACCCACTGTTTATGGATGGATGAATAGTTTAAAAAAATGTGATATGTACACATAATAGAATATCATTCTGCCTTTAAAAACACTGAAATCATTCCATGTGTGACAACATTGATGAGTCTGGAGGACATTATGCTAAGTGAAATAAGCCAGTCACAAAAGGACAAATTTGCATAATTCCACTAATAGGAGGTATATAAAATGTTCAAACTCATAGGACTAAAGAATGGAATGTTGGTAGCCAGGAAATGGGGTGTGGGAAAAATGGAGAGTTGTTGTTCACTTAAAAATTTGTAAAGAACATTAAATCTCATGTTTAGTGTTCTTACCACAAGAAAAAAAAAAGATAAATTTGGAGGCCTCTGACTACTTAACTGTTAAGGTCAAATTTTGTAACATATGTTAATAACCAGTCATAGACAAAATTCTGGTAATTTGGACCTTAGGGGTACTCCAAACTTCTACCAAGTAGTTTCGCCGCTCACTATGTCTAAATAGTATAAATATTTCTAACTACTATTAATTATAGGCCATGTATTTACTCTCACAGTAGCTTCTTTGCCTCTTTGTCCTTAGAGATTCATTGTGAATTACTACCTAATTTGTGGAGGATATGATACATGAAAACTATCAAAATGACTGCTTTAAATAAACATACTTTCGTCTGTGATGAAAAGTACAGTGGCACCACAATGTCTAAAATGTGAACTGAGTTTCACTGGTTTTAATAGTCAGGAAACAAAAATTTTGTTTACTCAGCATGAAATGAAAAGTAAAGTGGTAATAATTCTATTAACATGATCCATGTAGATGGATCGGCTGGATATTTCGGAGCCCAAAATAAGGTGCAATTTTTTAATTAAAATTTTCTTCTCTGGTTTTGTGTAATTTTAATTAGCAAAACATTTTATAACTCTACCCTTTAATGAGTAATGGACAGGTCTAATCCTAGAAATCTACTTTTAGATTTTACTAAAACAATAAAACACTTTGCTTTTGGGTAAAAGAAAAAAAAAACAATCGTTTTTATTAAACAGGAAAATTTTATATTATTCATCCTGGTCATTGGTGTACTTCTCTTATGAACTCTGGTTTTCTCTTTGACTAGTTTGGTCAAATTTATGAAGTTAATTCATTTCAAAAATATTTTTAATAAACATAAATTTTCTGAGTATATAAAACATGTAGATTTTGCCTTTGTAGCAATGACCTCGCCTCATTCAATATTTTATCATAATAGGTACTTTCAGATACTTCATTTTTATTTTTCAGAATTTTTATTATAATATCATTGACTATATCCCTTATGCTATACTTCACATGCCCATGGGTATTTCATAACTACCAATTTATATTTTTCTAATATATTTTTAAGTTTTCAATTAAATTGACATATTATATTCGTTTTGGGTGTACAACATAGTAATTAGACATTTGTAAAACAAATAAAGTGATCACCCCGATAAGCCTAGTACCAATCTGACACAGCACATAGTTATTACAATATTATTGACTATATACCTTATATCCCCATAACGATTTTGTAAATGCCAATTTGTACTTCTTAATGCCTTCTTCTTTTGTTATCCACTCCCCCAACACCCTTCCCACCTGACAACCGTCAAAATAGTCTCTGTATCTATGAGCGTGTTTTCTGTTTTGACTTATTCCCTTCTTTAGATTCCCTATGTAAGTGAAATGAAATGGCATTTGTCTTTCTCTGACTTACTCCACTTAGGACAGTACCTTCTATGTCCATCCATGTTGCTGCAGATGCCACGATTTTATTCTTTTTTTTTTTTTTTATGGCTGAGTAATATTCCATTGTATATATGTACCACCTCTTCTTTATTCATTCATCTATCGATAGACCCTCAGGTTGCCTCCATATCTTGACTATTGTAAACAATGCTACAATGAACATATGAATTCATATGTCCCTTTGAAGTAGTGTTCTGGGTTTCTTCAAATAAATACCCAGAAGTGGGGTTACTGGGTCCTTTGTCACTTGTTATAGCCTTTGTTTTATTTATTTATTTGTTTGTTTGTTTATTTATTTATTTATTTATTTATTTAATTTATTTATTTTTAATTCTGTTGCAACTTGCT
Source organism: Pteropus alecto (assembly GCF_000325575.1). Classification (NCBI taxonomy): domain Eukaryota; kingdom Metazoa; phylum Chordata; class Mammalia; order Chiroptera; family Pteropodidae; genus Pteropus; species Pteropus alecto. The sequence goes on along the minus strand of NW_006431382.1, from coordinate 964,635 downwards.
TTTTTCACTCAAATATTTTTCTATTATTTGTTCATGTAAATTGATCATTCACCTAATCATTACCAATGAACACTATTACACTGTATACTCTTGTAAAAATTAAAGAAAAAAGAGCACACTTTAAAAACCCATTCTGTCGTTGATGGTTGTTTCCGGATTTCTGCCTTTGTTTTAAAGTCTGTTTTGTCTGATGCAAGTATTGTTACTCCAGATCTTTTGTTTGTTTGTTTCCATTTTCATAAATCATCTTTTTTTCCATCGTTTTACTTGCAGTTGTTTTGTGTCTTTCGAGCTGAAGTGAGTCTCTTTTAGGCAGCATGTATAATGATCTTGTTTTCGTATCGATCCAGCTACCTTATTTTTTGATTGGAGCATTTAATCCATTTGCATTCAATGTAATTGTTGATAAATATATAGTTATTGCCATTTTATTTTTCATATTTTTCATTTTTTTAAATTTTTTTCTTCTTTTTAAAGAAGCCCATGAAACATTTCCTGTAATATTTGCTTAGAGGTGATAAACTCCTTTAGTTTTCTTTTATTCTTTTTTCTTTCCTTTTTTTTTTTCTTTTCTTTTTTTTTTTTTTTTTTGGTCTAGAAAGCTCTTTGTCTGTTTTTTGATTCAAAATGATAGCTTTGCTTGGTAGAGTAATCTTGGTGTTTAAGTCCTTACTTTTTGTCACTTTGACTATTTCCTGCCAATCCCTCTGGCCTGCAAAGTTTCTGTGGAGAAATCAGCTATTAGTCTAATGGGAGCTCCCTTGTAGGTAACTAATTGCTTTTCTCTTGCTGCTTTTAAAATCCTCTCTTTGTCTTTAACCTTTGGCATTTTAATTAGATGCGTTCTTGTTCATCTTGTTTGGAATTCTCTGCACTTCCCGGGCTTGTGTGTCTATTTCCTTCACCGGGCTAGGGAAATTGTCCATCATTATTTCTTCAAATGGGTTTTCAATTCCTTTCTCTCTCTTTTCACCTTCTGGTATCTCTATGTTGGTAAGGTCCCAGAAGCACCTTAAACTATTGTAATAATTTTTGGAATCTGTTTTCTTATTGCTGTTCTGATTGGGTGTTTTTTGCTATGTTATCTCCTAAATCACTGATTCGATCCTCTGCTTTCTCTAATCTACTGATGATTCCTCCTAAGGTAGTCTTCATTTCAGCTATTGTAGTCTTCGTTTCTGACTGGTTCTTTTTTGTTTTCTATCTCCATTTTTATGTTTTCTATCTTTTTTATTAAAATTCTCACTGAGTACATATACTCTTGCCCTAAGTTCATTCAGCCTCATTATAACCAGTGTTTTGAGCTCTGCATCTAGTAGATTGCTCGTTTTCCTTTTCTTCAGTATTTTTTTGTCTTCTCATTTTAGCTACCTCCTTGTGTTTACTTCTATCTGTTAGAGTTATTATGTCTCTGGGTTTTAGTAGAGTAGCTTTATGTAATAGGTGTCCTGTGGAACCCAGTGGCACAGTCTTCCTAGTCACCTGAGCTGGGTGCTCCAGGTGTGTCTCTTGTATCAGTTGTGTGTGCCCTCCAGTTGTATTTGAGCCTTAGTTTCTATTTTCATGACAATGGGAGAAATTAACCCTCAGGCTGATTAGTTATGAGGACTGATCATGACCAGTGGAGGAGCTGTTGTGCAGGGTGACCCCACAGAGCAGTATTTGCTTTAGGGCCTGCAGGTCGGGTGAGCTGGATCTCAGAGAATCATCAGAGTGTGGCAACCAGTGTTAGCCAGGCTTAATGGAGAATCAGATATGGTTTCAAGCTGTGTTTGCATGCTGGTTCGGTGGGAGGACTAAACAAAGGAACTGTGCTTTCTGCTAGCAATTCTGTTTGGGAGAAAGCTGCTCCTCCTGCTCTTCCTCTGAATCCACACAATTCAGTTCTTTCTCATATATCCCTGGCACCTTTTGAGTGGCTGCTTCAATGCCAGAGGTCAGAGCTAGTTCACCAGCAAGTAATTTCATGCACTAGTCCTTTAAGTAAAATGCCTAGGACTGCCACAGCCTTCTGTCTAACTCAGACACAATCTTTGCTGAATTTTACATCTGTATCTTGTGGGACCTTCTTTTTCTGGCAGAGGAACCCTGGGCTGAGGTGTCTGGTGTGAGGCTGAAACCCCTTGCTCCTTTAGGGGGACCTCAACAGTCAAGATATCCCTCCAAATATTTAAGTGCCACATGTGAGTGTGGGATTAGGTTGCTCCACAACTCCGCCCTCCTTTTCGGTTTCAAGGTGGTTTCCTCTGTATGTTCTTAGTTATAAGACTTTAACCAGCTAAAATTCAAGTGACTTTCAATGATGGTTGTTCTGTAATTTAATTGTAACTTTGGTGTTGTCATGAGAGGAAGCGAACACAGCATTTACCTACTCTGCAATCTTGACCAGAAATCTGTGAAAACTTTTTATGAGTGTCTTCATGAAAGCTTCATAACGACTCAATGAAATGTCTACTAATAGTATGCTTATCTTACAAATGACACAGTGCGTATTTGGTTCTCGATTGCAAACGACAGAAATCACGTGTGAGTAACTTAAATCTAAAATTAATATATTGAGGGGAGTGATGTCTGAAACATGGCGGAGTGAGAGACGGTCCCAGATCTCTCTCTTTGAAACAACAATGAGCTGAAAATCAAAAGCTCAACAAAAAACGCCCAAACTGCACACAAGCACGTCTGAGTGTGGTATCTGAGCATGAGCACTACCACAGGTCAGAACCCAGGGAGTCGGAAAAGAAAGAAAGAAAGAGAGAAAGAAAGAAAGAAAGAAAGACAGAAAGAAAGAAAGAAAGAAAGAAAGAAAGAAAGAAGCTGCCTCTTGGAGATGGAGCTCCCTGTAGAAGGAGGAGTAGTGGAGAAGGTGCAGTGGTTTCCTGGAACAGCCCTACCTGGGAGAGTTGTAAGCTCCACGTGGCCAGCGGCAGTGCTCAGGCATCAGGGCAGAAAATGAAGAAGTGGGGATGGCAGAGCAGCAGCGATGGCAGAGAAACAACAGTTGGTTATTACCAGCTGTGGTTGCAAAATGTGAGACTGAGCTGCAGTCCCCATCCCCCAACCCAGAGGGCCTCGGTCCCCCCATACCCTCCAAGAACCAACAGCATTGAGCCCCGGGGTAATCTGAGCAAATGCTACAGAAAATGTCGCTACCACTAGCAGGGACTGAGACTGAGAGCAGCAAGCATGATTGAATATAAAAAAACAAAGGCATTATTAAGACTTTGTATACAGCAGGGATCGAAAAGGCTTAGACACCACCTACTGGAAACTAAAAGAAAAGCGCCTTCTTTGCAGCAGGCTAAAGAGACACCTTTATAAAATCATTCTTCTTTCTGATACAAAAGCAGAATACAGTTCCATTAATGCCCAGACAAAGGAATAGTCCATTAAATACCATGAACAACCAATGTGACAAGGCATCTCAGAAAGAAAGAAAGAAATCTCCAGAAAATAGGCTTAAAGACATAGAACTATGTGACTTAAATGACAGAGAATTCAGGATGAAACTTCTGAAAAAACTCAGTGAGATCCAAAACAACTCATATTGACAATTTAGGAATTAAAAAAAAAAAAAAATAGATGAGCAGAATGAGTTCTTTAGCAAGGAAATTGAAACCCTCAAGAAGAAACAAATAGAACTTCTGGAGATGAAGAACACACTAAAACATGTGAAAAATGAAATAGCAAGCTTGGGAAATAGAGTCGACCAAATGGAAGAAAGGATCAGTAATATCGAAGACAGAAATCTAGAAATAAATCATAAAGAAAAGAGAGAAACTGAAGATAGAAAAATAACGAAAGAGTAATAAAAGGACCAGCTGATACCATGAGAAGAGGAAACATAAGAATAGTGGGTATTCTCAAAGGACAGGAAAAGGAGTAGGGATTAGAAAGGATTTTCAGACAAATAAGTGACAAAAATGTTCCAAATCTAAGGAATGAGGTGGAGCTTGGAATTCAAGAAGTCAAAAGAACACTGAATTATTTCAATCTATAAAAACCTTCTCCAAGACACATTGTATTAACATTACCAAAAATCAATGACAAAGACAGAATTCTCAGGGCAGCCAAGGAAAACGAGGCGGTAAACTATAGAAGAAGCCCATTAGATTATCTTTGTACTTCTCAGCATGAAACCTTTCAAGCCAAGAAAATGAGTAGAATAAATATTCAAACTATTAAATGAAAGGAACTACCAGCCACGAATAATGCATCCAGCAAAGCTCTCCTGTACATATGAAGGAGAAATAAAGACCTTTCCAGACATACAAAAATTTAGGGTTTTCTCCACTACAAGGCCTGCATTACAGGAAATACTGAAAGGGGTCAGCTCAAATAAAACAAAATGACAAGCAAACAAACAAACAAAACATAATTAATTGTAAGACAATGAGCAGGCAGATAGAAGCAGAGTATTACTAATCTTACTAAGAACAAGACATTATAAGCTTAAATAGTAAGAAGTGATTTGCTATTGCAACATAGTAATGAATGTTCAACATACATAAGGACACATTGAGACAACAATGAGTGATAAGGAGCAGCACATTCAAAGATCCAAATTCGAAAAGGTCAATGGACATAAGGCACGCACAGAAAAAAAATGGACTACTATATATATAAATTCTATACATATTCATAATGGTAGGCACATGCCAAAGATTCAGAAAAGAAGTATATAACATAAAACAAGAAGGACTAGTGGAAAAATCCACAAAATTCAACCAAAATACAAAACAACAACAACAACAACAACAAAACAGATATACAGGGACAAGGAAGCAATGGAAACACTGAACTACCAAAAAGCAAAACATGAAATGGTTATAGGAAAACCTCATATTTCAATAATTACTCTAAATGAAAATGGACGGAACTCCCCAATAAAAGAACACAGAGTTGCTGTTGGGATAAAAAACAAAAGACAAATGCCTCCAGGACACACATCTCAGTTCCAAAGACAAATTTAGACTCACAGTGAACGGATGGAAAATGATATTTCAGGGAAATGGCATTCAGAGAAAAGCGGGAGTAATGGTACTAATATCAGACAACATAGACTTCGAAATAAAAAAAAAAATTAAACAAAGATACTGAGGGACACTTAATAATTATAAAGTGAATCATACACCAAGAAGACATAACACTTATTAATATATGTGCTTTCAATCATGGAGCTCCAAAATATATAAAGCGATGACTAACAGACTAAAGGGAGAAACAGACCAAATTTCATCATAGTATGGGTCCTAAATACACCACTGTCAAATATAGAAAAAGCATCCGAATAGAAAATCAATAAGGAAATTGGATCCTTAAATGAGACATCAGACAAAATGGATTTAATTGACATTTACAGAGCCTTTCTTCCCCAAACAACTGCTTATACATTCTTTTCTAGTAAGCATAGAACATTCTAAAGGATTGACCACTCACTGGGACACAGAGATAGCCTCAATTAATATAAGAGAGTTGAAATCATAGCAATCATATTCTCAGATCATAATCCTTTGATACTAGATATCAACTGTAAAAAGAAAGCAGGAGGAACCACAAATAAATGGAGATGAAATAACATGCTACTGAAGAATGACTAGGTCAGAGAAGAAATAAAAAGAGACATCAAGAGAAACATAGAAACAAATGATAATGATAGTACAACATACCAAAACTTTTGAGACATGCTAAAAGCAGTCATAAGAGGAAAGTTCATATCATTGCAGGCCTACCTCAAAAATCAAAAATGAGCCCAAATTAGCAACCTAACGCTTCATCTAAAAAAAAAGAAAAAACAAACAAACAAACATCAACAACAACAACAAAAAAACTAGAAAAAGAAGAACAAATGGAGCCTGAAGTCAGCAGGAGAGAAATAATCAAAATTAGAGCTGCAGTAAATGAAATCGAAAACAAAAACAAAACAAAACAAAACAAAAAACAATAGAAAAAAATAAATGCAACAAAGAGCTGGTTCTTTGAGAAGGTTGACAAACCCTTAGCTAGACTCACTAAAGAAAAAATAGAAAGGACAAAAATAAACAAAAACAGGGATGAAAGAAGAGAAATGATGACGGACACCACATAAATACTAAGGATCATACAAGAATACAATAAAAAAGTATATAACACTAAATTTAATAACTTAGAAGAAATTGCCAAATACTTAACAAAGATACCACTTTCCAAAAATGAATCAAGAACTTGAAAATCTAAATAGATCCATTAACAATATGGAAATCGAAGCGATCATCAAAAACCTACCAAAAAGTAAAAGTCCAGGACAAGATGACTTCGCCAGTGAATTCTACCAAATATTCAAAGATTAAGTGCTTATTCTTGTCAAACTCTTCCAAGAAATTGAAGCGGAGGCAATACTTCCCAACTCACTTTATGAGGCCAGTACTAACTTGATACCAAAACCTGGTAAAGATAACACAGAAACAGGAAACTACAGACGAATATCTCTCAAGAACACAGATGCAAAAATCACAATGAGATACCATCTCATGAATTTGATATTAAAAGCAAGGGAAGTAAAAGCAAAAATAAATGAATGGGACTATATCAATCTAAAAAGCTTCTGCTCAGCAAAAGAAATCGTCAACAAGTTAAAGAGACAACCATCTCAATGGGAAAATACATTTGCAAGCAGCGCCTCCAATAAGGGCCTAATATCCAAAATATACACAGAACTCATATAACTCAATCAATTAGGAGGAGATCAAAGAATTCCAAGATGGAATGCAGACTAACCAAAAAATCTGATTGTATTATGAATGTATAACCTCACTGAAGGAGGTGGAAGAAAAGAGTGTTTCATTGAGTAACTTTAGAATTGAGTGGAGACTGAAGGCAATAGGAATTGTACATAAGCACTGCATTCTAGTTGGTAAAGTTAGTTTCTGTAGAGGTACAGGTTTACAATTCCAAATCCACTGTAAACTGGAATCGAACAATTAATAAATAGATGACGAATGTTTAGCGCCAAGTTTCTCACTACTGGAAGAGGAGGTTATAGGTAAGCAAGAGGAGAAGGCTAGAATGATCCACGGGATAATGGAATAGGTTTGGAGACACTAGTAGAAACTCATGTTTCATTTACTATAGATACATGTACATTTATGGGTTAGCAACACACACATATTTTCTAGCTCTGTCCTCTGAGATGGCCTAAACGCAACAACACACTGGGAAAAAACAAGCGTTCTAAGTTCCCAGATATTGATTTCTAGTACTATTCTCCAATAAAAGGAACTAGGCTTCCTTTGAGAAATGGTTGATTCTAAGGCTAGGGCAGGGAATATGAGCCTGAAGCTCAAAAAGTAAAATGATGGGGGTATGTAAAGGGCACACAGGAGCCAAATAAAAGAGCTTTCAATAGCTGATCTTGCAGCAATTTGAGCAGCATAATATTAGAGTATAACCCAAAGTATAAAATGAATATCCATGAGTCCATACTGATATAAGTAAATAATTGAATGAATGAATGAATAAATAAATAAATAAATAAATAAAATTAATATTTTGAAATGATATATGGTAGTCCATAAATAATCTTAAAAGTGGAAAGACAGATGAAATCAAGGCATACCCACGATACTATCAAAGGAAATACCTGTTTAAATTTGTTAATAGAAGCATTTCCACTTCATCCTCCCCTGTAGCTCTTACTCTGCCACGTTTGGATTCTCAGTGATGTTCCAATGGACTCTTGATTCAACCTCCATTAACATAAATGATAGTTCATTTTACCTGTATATTTATATCAAAACCACACTCCCTTTATATTTCTCCAGTTTTCTGTTTATTATAACATACTTGCTCCCGACCCCCACTTTCCATTAGGAATATAGTCTGACCTATAGTTCTTTACCTAGCTGAGTGACTCAAACTTTAATTCATGAAGGTCTGGATTATTACTAGACCTTCCATGATTGGGTTATTGTAGTATTCCATTAAACTTAATCACAGATCACAGTAATATTAAAAGACACCCTAAGGGATCTCCTTTATCATGGACATACTCTTCTTACCCCCATTGTGTAGTAGTAATCCAATTTTCTTTTGATAGTCAGAATCAATCACTTCAGCCAGCACTATAGCACTCTTCTTTGCCTGTTGATTCAGAGGCATAAAGATGCCTTAGTGGCCAGTTGGCAGTCTTAACTTACGGTTCAATGGAATCACTGTTCTGTCTCCTGGTGGAAGCATTCGGTTCACTGAAACTAAGACTTCTAGGCCAACAGAGCATAAAGTCATGGGAACAGAAAAAAAAAATTTTCTAATAAGTCACTAGGGGTAATAGTGAGTAATGCCACACCCACTTCTAGCCCTTGATTCCTGGGCTCAGGAATTCCCACTATTAAAGAAATGGCATCATATATTAATTAAGAATATATAGACTTCTGGAGAACCTTTCCCCCAGCCTTGCAAGGTATTATCACCTTGTTAACACTGTAACTAAACTTTTAAATTTTTTTCAATTAGAGTTGATATTCAAAATTATTTTATATTAGTTTTAAGGGTACCCATAATAGTTAGATATTTATATAATTTACTATGTGAGCCTCCCAATTAGACTAGTACCCACCTGGCACTATACATAGTTATTACAATATTATTGACTTTATTTCTTATGTGGTACTTCATATCCAATGACTATTTTGTTACTACTAATTGGTATTTCTTAATCCCTTCATTTGTTTTCACCCAACCACCCAAATACTCCTCTCATCTGGCAATCACCAGTTTTATTTCTGTATCTATGAGCTTGTTTTTAGTTTGCTTGTTCATTCATTTTATTTTAAGTTCCACATATAAGTGAAATCATATGGTATTTTTCTTTCTATATGTGACTTATTTCACTTAGCATAATCCCCTCTAGGTCCATCCATGTTGTTGCAAATAGTAAGATTTAATTTCTTATGGCTGAGTAATATTCCATTGTATATATGTACCACAGCTTCTTTAGCCAATCATCTATCATAGGACACTTCAGTTGCTTCTATGTCCTGGCCACTATGAATAATGCTGCTATAAACATCAGGGTGCAAATATCTTTTCGGATATGGGTTTTCAAGTGTTTGGGGTAAATACCCAGTAGAGGGGTGGCTGGATCATATGGTAGATCAATTGTTAGTTTTTTGAGGAACTTCCATACTGTTTTCCGCAGTGGCTGTACCAATTTGTAGTCCCACCAGCAATGTATGAAGGTTCTTTTTCTCTGCATCCTCTCCAACATTTGTTATTCCTTGTCCTGTTGATTATAGCTATTCTAACAGGTGTGAGATGGTATCTCATTGTGGTTTTTA
>NW_006431382.1:937637-950991 GCF_000325575.1 Pteropus alecto | reverse complement strand
ATGTGAATGTATAACTAGAACTGTGAATCTCAAATTTTAATTCTGTAATTATAAACAGAACTCTATAACCATAACACTATAAAAAATTTAATGACTATCACTATAACCATAACATTATAATTATAATAGGAATTATATCACAAATACCACAAATGTGTCATAACACTAGCACTATAACTACATTACTATAATAACTATATTATGATAACTATGACTATACTTCTGTATTTAAAGATAGAGCATTATAACACTATAAAATGACTATAACTTAATATTAGCCATAAATCTATAACTATACCTATGATTCCATAACTAGAGTAGAGACTAAGTGCCTAGAACAAGTGCGCTATAATTAGAACTATGATTCTATAACAATAAGCATAATTAAATTTAAAATAACCTTAAAACTATAATTCTACAATTATAATTTTGACATTCGCTCTAACTGCAGTGTTATAAATATAACACGATTATTATCACAACTATCATTATAATGATAACAACAATAGAAGTATATCAATGATTTTACAACAATCTACTTATATCTATTAATATCACAATATAATGTTAAACTGTAATGCTAACACTAGAACTACATAACTAACAATATAATATTAACACTGTATTACTATAACACTAGAACTATAAAGCTAGCACTATAATATTGTAACTATAGTACTATAAATATAGTGCCAGTACTATAATTATGATGAATGCTGTATAATTATAACTTTAATTCTAACCATAATTTGTAAATATAACTAAAACTTTAAACTATAACACTATATCATTCACCATGCAACTATAAAAGCAACTATAAATAATATTCCATAACTATAACTATAACTGAAATACAAAGTTTTAACTGAAAAATAACACTACCTATAATGCTATAAACATAGGCATAACATAAACGTAATACTAACACTATAGCGATAGTGATAACTGTAAAAATATCACTACAGTTATTACCTTAGCACTAAAAATGTAACTAAACACTAAAAATATAACTATTTCACTATGAGTATACCACTACACTGTAGCTATAGTATTGTAAGAATAAAATAACTATAGCTCTATAACTATAACTCAATAAGAATAAATACAACTCTATAACAATAACCTTATCACTATAACTAGAATGATGACCTATAACAGAAACTATGATACTATAACTCCACCTTTGGTTCTATAATTATAACTATGACTCTGTAACTGTAATTATAACACTATCACTATAATCAAAACACTACCTTTTACCTTACCTCTATTAGTGTATCATAACATAATCACTCTCACTATATCGTTAATATCAAAACAGTAACACTGTAACTATTGTATATATGTAGCACTGTATATATATAATACAATGTGTGTGACTATTAGTGTAACACCATAATTATAACACTATATCAGTATGACTATTACCTTATCACTAAAACTATTATTACAGAGCTATCACTGCTACTATAAAATACACTTATACCTATGTTTATAAATATAAATATGACCTAAAATAAAACATTATTTGTATAATACTATTATGTCAATAATAATCTATAACTTTAACATTAGCACATAATTTTAGTGTTACAGTTTTACCTATAGCCCTATACTTGTAGTGCTTAAGTTACAATACAGTGCTATAAAGATAACATTGCAACACTATCATATAACTACAGAATAATAATTTTAATAATTACTCTATAGCTGTAACTGTACAATAGCCCTATAAATATTACCCTAACAATTATACTTTTAACACTGTTAAAATAACTATAGTACTGTCATTACAGTGATATTATAATAGTAATTATAGAATTATAAAATTATAGCATTATAACCATAACAACATTATATTTATAACTATAACATAACAGCTATATGACAGTATATAACTATGATTTACTATTCTAGATATAACTAGAGCCCTATAACGATACCTTTTTATAATATTATAACTAAGACCATAATTTTAACTAAAATTTTCTAACACTTTTACTATAACCCTATACTATAATACTAAAGCATAACACTATAATAATATAAACTATAACTATAATATTACAACTATAACTAAACCACAGTCACTACAATGCTAAGATAATAACTATATAATTATAACTATAACAGTATAACTATAATTATAATTATATACCTTTATAATTAAAACTGTAGATAAAACCATGACTCTGTAATTAAACTTTATAATTAATACTATAACTTTAGCCCTGTAACTAAAATAATAAATTATATAACACTAGCCCTTGTGCACTGTTGGTAGGATTGAAAATTGGTGGCAACCACTATGGAAAACAGTATGGAGGTTTCTCAAAAAATTAAATATTTTATTACCCAGCAATTCCACTTCTGGATATTTATTTGAAGAAATCCCAAATACTAATATGAAAAGATATATGCAATCCTATGTTTATTGCAGTATTATTTACAATAGCCAAGATATGAAAGTAAACTTAGTGCCCATCAATAGATGATTAGATAAAGAAATTCTACATATATACAATGAAATATTACTCAGTTGTAAAAAAGTATGAAATCTTACTATTTGTGACTACGTGGTTGGACCTAGAGGGTATAATGCTAAGTGAAATAAGTAAGACAGAGAAAGACAAATATCATATGATCTCTCTTATATGTGGAATCTAAAGAACAAAATTAATGGGCAAACAAAACAGAAACAGACTCATAGATACAGTGAACAAACTAAGGTTCCCCGATAGGAAGGGGTTTGGGCAATGGGTGAAAAAGGTGGCAGAATTAAGAGGTACATATTGGTAGTGGTGAAATAGTTCTGAAGATAGATATAAATTATAGCAAAAGAAATATAGTCAATAACATTGTAATAACTATGTACAGTGTTAGATGAGTACTAGATTTATTAGTGTGATCACTTTGTAAGTTATGTAAATGTCTAATTATTATGTTGTATACCTAAAACTAATATAAAATAATATTGAATGTCAACTGTAATTGAAAAAATAAATTATATAGCACTAACAATATGGCTATAACAATATAACTATAACTATAACATTATAACTATAATCAAACCAGTACCATTACAACCACAAGACTCTCTCTATAACTATAAAACTATAATTATAACTATAGAAGTACAACTATACCATTATAATGATAACTAAAATACTATCACTATAACACTAACACTAACATTATATTAATAACTCTATAACTATATCTGTAGCATTACAGCTATGACATTAGCACTACATTTGTAATTATAGGGTGATAACTATGACACATACTGATAACATTGGTAACTCTGTACCTATAATAATAAATATAAATATTAAAAGTTACCATTTAACTAAAACTATTAATTTTTAACAATAACTATGACTATAACTTTTACTATATAAGTGTAACTAAATTTAATAACTCTATCACAAGACTTATAACTATAACAATATAAGTATAATATAACAACTTAATCTGATAATACTATATAGCATTATAACGCTACAATTATAACTGTAATTCTACCATTATAACAGGTCCATGATAACAGTAGTTCTAAAATTGTAACTATAGTGTTAACACTGTATCTATAACCTTGATACAAATACCTATATTATTATCACTATAATTATAATTCTGTATCTGTAACACTATCACTGTAACTACAATACTAACACTATAACTATATAACTTTATTACTGTAAGTATAATTATAGCATTATACTGTAATTTTAGTGGTATAAAAATGCTATTACTTTATAACACTAAAATCATGATTATCTATGTAATTAAAAGGCTGTAATTATAAATATAATAGTAAAACAGTAACTCTATAGTTATAATCATAATATTACGACTATAATTACAACACTGTAATTGAGCATTCTACAGAACAACGGCTCTTTCTTAACTTCCCAATGGTATGAAAACAAAATTAAGTGGAGATTGCTTTAGTTTAAACAACACACAAACATAAATTGAGAACATTTTACAGAGCTAGTTTAAATCGGAAGTCAAGTCAAGTTCAAAACTACTATTTTGATAATATTGTGGAAATTAGATTTTGACCTGGGTGTTAGATAAAACCAAGGAATAATTGTTAGGTATTATGATAGGCGCAAAAGCTGTATAAATAAAATTATGCATTTTTAGAGATGCTTAGCAAAATATATAGTGATGAAATGATATCAGAAATTTTCTTTGAAATTCTTCATCAAAGAAAAAAAAAGAAAACAAAAGAAAAATAAGGTGAGTGAGTTGTAAAACTCTTGACAATCTTAGAATATGGGTAATGGCAGTATAGGGTTCATCAGACTGTCCTTCATATATGTGTAGGTATGAAATGCTTTATAATGATTTTTTTTTAAATAGCATGAGGGTATTATGAACAACTTCATAAAATATATTTGATTTTTTCTGGAAAGAGTAATTTTTAAAAATATAAACAATCAAAACAGATTAATGAATAAACATGGCAGAGTGAGAGACATTCTCAGATCTCTCCCCTTGAAACAACAATAAGCTGAACATCTAATTCTCAAAAAAAAAAAATTCAAACTGCACACCAGCATATTTGAGCATGAGATCTATCCATAAAAGCTAGGACAGGCCAGAACCGCGGATGTCGGGAGGTGGCCTGGGAGAAACAAAGAAGCTGACTTTCACAGACAGAGCTCCCTACAGGAGAAGATGGAGAGGAAAAGGTTCTCTGAACAGCACTGCCTGGGAGAGCTGTGAGCTTCACATGGCCGGTGGCAGTGCCCAGGTATCAGAGCAGAAAAGCAAAGAAGTGGTGATGGAAGAGAAGAGGGGATGAAGGAGCAACAACAGTTGATAAATAACCAGCCACAGGTGCAAAATTGCAAGGCTGAGAGGCAGCTCCCATCTCCTCTCCCCAAATCCTCCAAGACCGAACATCATGGAGCCCCGGGGAAATCTGAACAAATACTATGGAAACTGTTGCTAACACTGACAGAGACTGAGACTGAGGTTACCAAGTGTGATTGAATATCTACTAGAAAAAAAAAAGAAAGGCATTGTTAAGACTTTATATAAAGCATGGATACAAGAGGTTTAGATACTACCTACTGGAAACCAAAAGGAAAATGCCTTCTTTGCAAAAGGCTAAAGAGAGAGACTTTATATAATAAATCTTCTTTCTGGGGAGAAAAAAAAAAAACAGAATACATTTCTATTAATGTCCAGGTGGAGAAATAGTTTGTTAAACATCATGAACAACCAAGGTGACAAGATATCTCAGAAAGAAAGAAAAATCTCCAGGAAATAAGCTTACGGATATAGAAATATGTGACTTAAATGACAGAGAGTTCAGGATAGTTCTTCTGAAAAAAAACTCAATGAGATCCAAATTTATATCTTCCAAAAAAATTTTTATCGAAAATTTCAGGAATTAAAAAAAAAAAAAAAAAAAAGGAAACAATCAGATGAGCAGAATGGCTTCTTTAGCAAGAACATTGAACCCACAAAAAGAACCAAACAGAAGTTCTGGAGATGAAGAAAGAGTTGAAAAATGCAATAGCAAGCTTGAAGATAGAGTCTATCAAATAGAGGAAAGGATCAGTGACATCAAAGACAGAAATCTAGAAATAAATCAGAAAGAAGAGAGAAACAGAAGAATAAAAAATAATGAAAGAGAAATTTAAGAACTAGATTATACCATCAGGAGAGGAAAAATGAGAATAATGGGCGTTCTCAAAGAGCAGGAAAAGGAGCAGAGATTAGAAAGCATTTTCAGAGAAATATAACTGTAAAAAGAAAGCAGGAAGAACCACAAATACATGGAGATTAAACAACATACTACTGGAGAATGACTGGGTCAGGGAAGAAATGAAAAGAGAGATCAAGAGATACATAGAAACAAATGATAATGATAGTACAACATATCAAAACTTTTGGGACACAGCAAAAGCGGTCATAAGAAAAAATTTCATATCATTACGGGCCTACATCAAAAATCAAGAACAAGTCCCAAAAAACAATTTAATATTTCATCTTGAAAAACTAGAAAAGAAAGAACAAATGATGCCTAAAGTCAGCAGAAGAAAAAAAAAATAATCAAAATTAGAGCAGAAATAAATGAAATTGAAAACAAAAAAAAAAAATAGAAATAGAAATGCATTAAAGAATGGGTTCTTTGAAAAGATTAATAAAATTGACAAATCCCTAATTCGACTCACTATAGAAAATAGAGAAAGGACACAAATAAACAAAATCAGGGATGAAAGAGGAGAAATGACGACAGACACCACAGAAATAAAAAGGATCATAAAAGAACGGCATGGATTTATTTCTGAGCTCTTTATTCTGTTCCATTCACCAATGTATCTGTTTTTATGTCAGTATCATGCTGTTTTGAATACATGCCTTGTAGTATAATTTGATATCAGGTAGTGTGATCCTCCAACTTTGTTCTTTCTCAAGATTGCCATTGCTAAAAGTCCAGACTCAGATGGCTTCACCAGTGAATTCTACCAAACATTCAAAGAAAATTTAATATCTATTTTCCTCAAACTCTTCCAAAAAATTGAAGAGGAGGCAATACTTCTTAACTCATTTTATGAGGCCAATATTACCCTGATACCAAAACCTGGTAAAAAGAACAACAAAAAATCAAAACTATAGACCAATAACTCTCATGAACACAGATGCAAAACTCCTAAATAAGACACTAATGAACTGAATACAGCTTCATATTAAAAAGATTATACGCCACGATCAAATGGACTTCATTTCAGGCACACATGGATGGTTTGACATAAGCAAATTATTAATGTGATATACCACATAAACAAATTTAAAAAGAAGAATCATATAATTATATCAATAGATGCAGAACGAGCCTTCAATAAGATACAGCATCCATTTATGATCAAAACACTTAACAAAATCGGTATTAGAAGGAAAGTACCTTAACATAATAAAGACTGTATATGGCAAACCCTCAACCAACATTATACTTAGTGGTGAAAAAATAAAAACCTTCCCTCTGAGATCAGAAACAAAACAAGGCTGTCCACTATTGTCGCTGTTATTCAATATAACATTAGACATCCTAGTGAGTGCAATCAGACAAGAGAATATATAAAAGGCATCCAGATAGAAATCGAAGAATTCAAACTGTTACTATTTGCAGAAGCCATGATTCTCTATATAGAAAACCCTAAAGACTCCACAAGAACACTACTACAAACAATAAGCAAATACAGTAACGTCTCTGGATACAAATCTATGTTCAAAAATCTATAGTGTTCCTATACTCTAATAATGAAGCATGAGAAAAAAAATTTGAAAAATACTTCCTTTTGCAATTGCAACATAAAGAACAAAATACCTAGGAATAAATCTAACAAAACATGTGACCTATATAATGAAAACTATAAGACCCTATTAAAAGAAATTGAAGACACAAAGGTATGGTAAGATATTACTGGTTCTTAGATTGGAAAAATGAACATAGTTACCTAAAGCATTATAGAGATTTAATGAAATCCCATCAAAATTCCATTTTTTAAAGAAATAGAATTAAAAAATCATCAAATTTATATGAAAGCATAAAAGACCCTGAATAGTCAGAACCATCTTGAGAAAAAAGAATGAGGCTAGAAGCATCACTCTGCAAACTTTAAATTATACTACAAGGTGACAATAATCAAACAGCATGTTATTGGCATATAACCAGACACAGGTCAATGGAACAGAATCTAGAATCCAGAAGTAAACTCATGTTTATACAGGCAAATCATTTTCGACAAAAAAGCCAAAAGCATACAGTGGAGAAAGAAAAGCCTCTTCAATAAATGATGCTGGGAAAACTGAAAAGCCACCTGCAAAGGAATGAAACTATACTGTTGTCTATCACCACACACCAAAATTAACTCAAAATGGATTAAGGATCTGAATATAAGACCTGAAACAATAAAATGCATAGAAGAAAACATAAGAACTAAACTGAAGTACCTTGGACTTAAAGAGGATTTTATAAATTTGACCTCGAAGGCAATGGAAGTAAAAACAAAAATAAGTGAATGGGACTACATCAAACTAAAAAGCTTCTGCTCAGTAATAGAAACTGTCAGCTAGGTAAAGAGACAACCATCCGAAAGGGAAAATATATTTGCAAGCAGCGCCTTCGATAAGGGCCTAATATTCGAAATATATAAAAAACTCATACAAGTCAATAGCAACAACAACAAAAGAAATGATCCAATCAACAAATGGGCAGAGGACCTGAACAGACACTTCTGTCATGAAGACAGAAGACAGAAGACAAATGGCCAACAAATATACGAAAATCTGCTCACATCTGTAGCTATTAGGGAAATGGAAATCAAAACCACAATGAGATACCATCTCACACCTGTTAGAATATCTGTAATCAACAGTACAACTAATTCCAAGTGTTGGAGGGGTGGGGAGAAAAACTAACTATCATACACTGCTGGTGTGACTGCATATTGGTACAGCCACTATAGAAAAATCACATATTAACATATAATCAATAAGCAGTTAAAATATTCTCCAATAATATAATTGTAATATCATTATAATATATTAATACTAATTTTAACTTGGTAATTATTAGGATAATGAATATTGTATTAGAGGTAAGCAATTTAACCAAAAATTCAGATTTGAGTTAACACACACACACAGGCACACACAAATAAATAACAGAAGTGGCATTTCAGATCAATGGTGAAAGAATATATTTTTCAATAAATGATACGTGAATAATTAGGTATCCATATGCAAAAAAAATGAAATTGGATATTTACATAATACTGTATACAAATACCTGCTCAAATTGGATTAAATATATAAATGTGAAAGAAAAACTATGACTAAATTTAAATACCTGCCATTATCAAGAGTTGATGAAAATGTGGAGCGATGGAAAATTTGCATATTGCTATGCAAATGTAAATTTGTATAGCCGTTGAGAAAACTATTTTTCATTATTTGCTAATATTAAAAATGTTCATATATTTCTGTAGTGTTACCAAATTCTATTTGTTAAGATGGGAGGGGGCTCTATGCACACGTTTTTATAATGATTCTATATACATACACACACACACACACACACACACACACACATTTGTTCACTCTAATTCATATAAATATATCTCACCAATTTCAAATCTTAAAAATTTTTAAGTCACTAATTTAAAAACTTTCAATAAAGCAGAAACCACATGCAGAAAAAATTAACAGTAAGAATTTAAGGAACAATTCATTAAGCAATTACTTAAGGAAAGATCATTTAGAGACAGTTTTGATTTTACACAAAATATTCTCATGTATAAAAAAAGAATAAATCTCAATTAATCAAAGTAAAATTAACAAGAGAGCTTCTTTAACCTGATAATAAATATATGCGAAAAGACTTGCAAAAATACCTATTTATTGGATAGAACTTTAAATGTTTCATCTTGAAAAAAGAAAGGTCTTTAGTTATTATACCTTCTCTTCAACTTTGCATCAGAAAGCATAGCTAGAGGGAGGAGAGAAAAAATGGTGGAGATGATAGAGGCTCTGTTTATCACTTTGGCGACCAAATCAACGTTGTGACAGAAAAAAGGAACAAACGGCAAGGAAAATCACCTGGGATCTAGAAGAACAAGTCATACAACTAGGGAGAGAACTGAGAAATCACCCTGCAATGGCAGAAGGTAGGGCAGGATGAGAACGCAAGGCTGCCCAGTCTTGAATACCTGAGTAGGACTAAGGCTGCAGCAGCTGCAGACACCTCTTAAATGGGCTGTGTTAGGGAGTGGATTTTCAAGGTGATGGACCTGCTCGCTCGGAGTTCGGCTGTGCAGAGGGCGCCAGGGAATTAAAGGGACACTGAGTTGTTGGATTGAGGGCCAGAGGCTAGGGACTCTCCTGGACAGAAGTGCCAGTGGCATCCATTGTTACTCTGTTGAGCCCTTCCCCACTCACAGTGTACAGACTCAGTGCCACTACAGCTGAGATGTCATCACACTGGATAACAGAGGTCACTTGGCTCAGAGGAGTCCCTGTAACTCTGCGTCCCCCACCTCACGGCCTCATCCAAGCAACATCCAGGTGTATTCTCAGTGAGTCAGGTGCTCCTTGCTGAGCAGAGCCAAGACACACTGGTGATAGCTGGCCTCGTTTTCTGATATGGTTTCTTGAGGTAACTGTAAACATAGCATCTGTGGATTACTTGCTTAATCTTAACAGGTGACCCAGAAGGGCAGAAGTTGGGGCTAAACTTGGTCTGTAGCTGAACCCCTCTCAAGACTGTGCCACTGGACACGTACTAGACAAAGCCACACAAATAAGACTGAGAGATTTAAGAGCTTTGATTAGAACGTAGAAACAGACACAGAAAGGCAGCCAAAATGAGAAAACAAAGAAGCAGAAACCATATGAGAAAACAGAACAAAGATCCAAAATTAATGGAGCCAAGCAACCTAATAGATACACAGTTCAAAACGCTGGTTATAAAGATACTCAGTGAACTAAGGGGAAGAGTAGATGAACTCAATGAGATTCTTAACAAAGAGATAAAAAACATAAACATGGAAATGGAAAGTATAAAAGGAAACCAGTCCAAAATAAAGAGCACATTATCTGAGATGAAGAGTATATTAGATAGACAAAACAGAATGGATAAAGAACAGGATCTAACCACCTATACAGAGGAAGGGGAAGCCAAGGACACTCAATCAGAATGGCAAGAAAAAAGAATCCAAGGTTATAATAACATTTTAAGGAGCTTATGAGACACTATTAAACATAAAAATATTCATGTCATAGGGGTACCTGAAGGAAAACAAGACCTTGAAGAGCTATTTGAAGAAATAATGATGGAAAATTTCCCTCACCTAGTGAAGGAAATAGACATACAACCACAGGAAGCTCAGAGAGTCCCAAGAAAGAGGAACCCAGAGAGGCCCACACCAAGACACATCATAATTAAAATTCCAAAGGTTAAATGCAAAGAGAGAATCTTAAAAGCAGCAAGAAAAAAGCTGTTAATTACCTACAGGGGAGCATCCATTAGACTGGCAGCTGATTTCTCAAAAGAAACTATGCGGGACAGAAGGGCATGAAACTAAATAGTCAACGTGATGAAAACCCAGGATCTACAACCAAGAATACTTTATGCAGCAAAGCTATCATTTAGAGTCGACGAACAGGTAAAGATCTTCCCAGACAAAAATAAGCTAAGGGAATTTATCAACACCAAGCCAGTATTACAGGAAACGTTGGAGGGACTTCTTTAAGAAAAAAGAACATGTATCAGAAACATGAATAAAAAAAATGGTAATAACTTAATTCCTATCAATAAGTATCTCAAATGGAAAAGAATTAAGTGCTCTAACTAAAAGATAAAGTGGCTGAATGAATAGAAAACAAGACCCCTACATATGTTGCCTACAAGAGACTCACTTCAGATTAAAAAACACGCATGGACTAAAAGGAAGGAATGGAAAAAAGATATTGCCTTGATGGACCTCAAGGGTATTGCGCTGAATGAAATGGGTCTGGTAGAGAAAGACAAATATCGCATGATTTCAAGTACGTGTGGAATCTAAAGAACAAATATACAACAACAACAAATGGAGTAATAAAGTCATAGATATAGAAAATATTTTGAGGGCTACTAGATGGGAGGGGCATTGGGGTGGGAAAAAAGGCAAAGGGATTATGAGGTACAAATGGATAGTTGCAGAATAGACATGGTGATGTAGAGTGCAGCATGGAGAAGATGGTTAATAATATAATAAATATGTAAGGGGGAAGAGGAGTACTAGATTTAGTGAGGTGACCATTTTGCAAGTTATGTGGATATCTGATTACTAGGTTGTACAACTGAAACTGGTATTCCAACTATAATTGTAAAAGAAAAACACATCGAATTGTACAGTGTAAATATGAGCAACTATTTGTCTATTATATGTCAATAAAGCCAGGGAAAATTTTAAAAATAAATAAATAAATAAAGCACAGCTAATAGAAATAACCTAGGAAAAATAAATTAAAAAATTGGAATAGAAGTAGCAAATTTGCCATTTTTCACAATATATACAGAAAACTCAAGATAATATAGTGAAATTCTTCAGATTTAAGTATTGTTTAGAAAGTGTTATAGATACAAAATCAAAATAAAACAATATTTCCAGATCAAGAAAGAGTTATAAATGTAATTTTATGTAGGCATGTTATAATAATATACAAATATTATATACTGTTATAGACTGAATGTTTGTAGCCCTGAAAATCTATATTGATGTCCTAATCTCCAGTGTAATGCTATTTGAAAATAGGGCCTTTAAAAGTAATTAAAAGTAAATTAGGTTATGAGGGCAAAACCTCATATGGAGATCAGTGGCCTTATAAGAAGATCTTTCTCTTTGTGTGCCATGTGAAGACAGAGCAAGACAGCCACCTGCTGCCAGAAAGATAATTCTCATCCTAATTCAACCATGATGATACCCTGATCACAGGCTTCCAGCCTGAGCATACTAATACTAGAGATATTTTGAATCAATGGAGAAATGTACAATGTTCATGGAAAATAGGTATCAAAGATGTAAGTTTTCCCAAAATTGATCTGCAGACACAAAGCATTTTTAACAGAATTCCCAACGTGAGTTCCTATTCAATTATTCATAGAAAAATTAAAAATCAGTTCTAATACCTATATTGAAGAACAAAATAATAAGGGTGAAAGAAAAAAAAAAAAGCTCAAGGGAGAGATGTTGCTTTCAATTCAGTCATGCATTGCTAAACGATAGGGATGTTCTGAGAAATGTTTTCAAGTGATTTCATCATTATGTAAACATCATAGAGTATACTTACACAAACCTAGGTGTTATAGCCTACTATACACCTAGGCTATATGATATAGCTTATTACTCCTATCTACAAACTTGTATAGTGTGTTAGTGTACTGTAGTGTATTATAGGCAATTGTAACACATTGGTAAGTATTTGTGTAGCTAAATATATTTAAACACAGAAAAAGTATAGTAAAAACACAGTACAAAAGATGAAAAATGGTACACCTGTATAGGGCACTTAACATGAATGGAGCTTGCAGGACTAGAAGTTGCTGTGGGTGAGTCAGTGAGTGAGTGGTGAATGAATGTGAGGCCTAGGACATTACTGTATATTACCATAGACTTTATAAACACTGTAAATTTAGGCCACACTAAATTTATTTAAAAAAATTCTTTCTCCAATAATAAATTAAACTTAACTTACTACAACTTTTTTACTTTGTAAACTTAATTTTTTGACTCTTTTTAAATAATGCTTAACTTAAAACTTAAATACACTGTATACAGCTACAAAATAT
>NW_006431382.1:927440-937550 GCF_000325575.1 Pteropus alecto | reverse complement strand
TACATATTTTTTTTTTTTGCTTTTGACACATACACATTAGCCTAGGCCTAACAGGGTTAGGATCATCAATATCACTGTCTTTTACCTCCACATCTTGTCCCACAGGAAGTTCTTCAAGGGCAATAACACACATGGAACTGTCATCTCCCATGATAACAATGCCTTCTAGAAAATATTTTAAAGGACCTGCCTGAGGGTCTTTTTGGGAAGGTGTCGCACTTTTCAGAAATATTTCCATGGTGGTTTGCTTGGTTTGTTTCTTATTTCATCATAGATTTGCTTAACTTTTTCTCTGTTAATGAAAATCTTTTGGGGTTGTGATACATGTTTTCAAAGTTTTTAAGAAAATCATTGAGGTTTGTAAATATTCTTTTAAAACATTCATTGTAAATTTTCTTGGTTCTTTTTATTCTCTTGCAGTTTTCTTTTCTCTTACTTTTTCTCCAACTATGTGTTCCCAGGAAATAAAAAGCATTTTCTGCCACATAGCAAAGATTTGAAATGCTTGGGCAGTGAAAGAGGCTTGTATACGACTACTGGAAAACAAAACAAAACAAAACAAAACAAAATTTCTTCTTATTAAACTGGTAAAGAAAGATCACTCTAAATAATAACATTAGGAAAATAAAAACAGACTACATTTCCATAAATACCTAGGAAAAAATAATCCATCAAATACCATGAACCACCAAGTAGCTCAGAAGGGAAATGAAAAATCTCCAGAAAATAAACTTGATGATATAGAAATATGCAATTAAAACGCCAGAGAATTTGAGATTGCACTTCTGAAAATAACTTGACAAGATGCACAAAAATTCTGATAAGTTGGTTCATTATAAACTAAGAATCAAAATTATGAACAGCAGAAATAATTTACCAAAGGTATTGGAACTCTAAAAAAAAAATCAAATAGAACTTCTGGAGCTGAAGAACTCAATAAAAAGGATGAAGAATGAAATAATGAGTTTAGGAAATAGAGCTGACCATATGGAGGAAAGAACAAGTGATATCAAATACAGAAATCTGGAAATGACATAGATAGAATAAGAGAGATATGAGAGTGAAAAAAAATGAAAGAATTTCACAAAAACTATCTGAGACCTTCAGAAAAAGCAATATAAAAATAATGGATGTAGAAGTAGAAGACAGGTAGAAGGGAACAGAGAGTCTATTCAAATAGTCGAGAACTTCCCAAACTTATAGAAAGAACTGGATCCTTGAATCCAAGAACCAAACAGAACACCTAGTTATCTCAATCCAAAAAGCCTTATCCAAGATGTATTATATTAAATCTGTCAAAAATTGATGATAAAGAAAGAATTAAGGCAGCCAAGGAAAAGAAGATGGTTACCTATAAAAGGACATCCATTAGATTATCATTGTATTTTTCAGTAGAAACTTTACAATCTAGGAAGGAGTGGAATCAAATATTCAAATTATTGAAAGATACATTACCAGCAAAGAATAATGTAGCCAGCAAAGTTCTCCTTTAGATATGAAAGAGAAATAAAGATTTTTTCAGACACAAAAGCTGAGGGAATTTTCCACCACAAGGCTTGCATTACAAGAAGTACTGAAGGGAATAATTCCACCTGAAACAAAAGGGCAAAAAGTACATAACTATGAGTAAGATAACTAACAGACAGACAGAAATAGGACATTACAACCCTTATTAAGAATAGGATATTATATACATAATTATTGCATAATGGTTAAATGACATAATAATATTTTAAAAAGAGAAGACAATAACTACTGTACATTTTAAATTAGGGGGAGGGGAAATAGATGGAGTAAAAGGGGTCAAATATGTGGTGACAGAAAGAAATCTAACTATGAGAGGTGAATACACAATGTAAATATATATAAATATATATACACTTTACTGTTAAAATGTACAGCTGAACCTTATCAGTTTTCATTAACTAATGTCACCATAAAAAAATTTAGTTAATTAATTTTAAAAAATGCTAAATATTATAAATGAGCTCACAGCATAAGCAGGAAAAAATTGAGACAATAAAAACAAAAAAATGAGAGAAAGTTAAGTTCTGAATCTGCAAAGGGGAATGAAAAGAAGACATATGCAGAAGAAAAAATACTACTTTATATATGAAACTTTTTTCATATAAACTCAATGGGGGCCATATCAAAAAAATCTAGAACTGAGATACATAACATAAAACAAGAGGGAACAGAGGAAAAAATCATAGAATACCACAAAACTAAAATAATAGACAGAAACACAAGGACAAAGAAACAAAGGAGACATAGAAGTATCAGAAAACAAAATATGAAATGGCTATAGGAAAACCTCATATTTCAATAATCACCCTAAATGTAAATGGACTAAACTCACCAATTAAAAGGCATAAAGCAGCAGACTGATTCTCAAAGCAAAACCCAACCATATGCTGCCATCAAGAAATACATCTCAGCCACAAGAACAAATATAGACCCAAAGTAAAAGGGTAGAAAACAATACTCTAAGTAAATGATATTTAGAGTAAAGTGGATATAGCCGTACTTATATCTGGTAAAATAAACTTCAAGATAAAGTTAATGAGAGACAATGATGGGCACTTCATGATGATAAAGGGGACAATACATGAAGAACATGTAACACTTATCAATATATTTGTTTTGAATCAGGGAGCACCAAAATATATAAAGCTACTACTGACAGCCTCAACAAATTTAAGAAGATTAAAATGATACCAAGCATATTCTTAGACCACAATGCATTGCAACTGGAAACCAACTAGAAAAGGAAAGTGGGAAAAACCACAAATATACGGAGATTAAACAACATTCTACTAAAGAATTCCTGGGTCAAAGAAGAAATAAAATTATAGATAAACAGATACACAGAAACAAATGAGAATAAAAATACAATATATCAAAATTTTGAGAACACAGCAAAAGCACTAATAAGAGTAAAGTATTCTATCATTACAAGCCAATCTCAAGAAACAAAAGATTCCAAATAAAAAACCTAACAGTACATCTTTAAAAACTAGAAAAAGAACAAATAAAGTCCAAAGTCAGCAGAAAAAAAATTCTAAAAATTAAAGCAGAATTAAATAAAATTGAGAACAAGAAGACAATTAAATTAATGAAAAAAGAGCTGTTTTTTTGAAATATCAAAAAAATGACAAATTCCAAGCTAGATTCAGTAAAAAAAAAGGAAAACGCATAAATAAAGTCAGAAATAAAAGAAGAGAGGTTATGACAGATACCTCCATGATATAAAGTATCATACAAGAATACTATAAAAGATTACATTCCACCAAATTCAATAACCCAGAAGAAATGAACAAGTTTGTAGAAATATACAACCCTGCTAGATTGACTTACAAACTGAAAAATCTAAATAGACTGTTCAATAGTCAGGAAACTGAAACAATTATCGAAATCTCCAAAAAAGTCCAGGACCAAAAAGCTTCACTAGTAAATTCTACTAAACGTTCAAAGGTGATTTAATACCTGTTCTTCTCAAACTTTTTCAAAAAATTAAAGATGGGACAATATCTTAAAACTCATTTTATGAGCCAACATTATTCTGCCACCGAAACCTGGTAAAGATAACACAATAAAGGAAAACTATAGACCAATATCTCTGATGAATTTAGATGGAAAAATCCTAAATAAATACTAGCAAATCTAATACAACAATATGTTAAAAAAAAATTCACATCACAATCAAGTAGCGTTCATCCCGGGGATACAAGGATGGTTCAACATCCTTGATTAATGATACACCACATAAACAAAATTAAAGATAAGAATCATATAATCATATTAATAGATGCAGAAAAAAACATTTGACAAAATATAGCATCCAATTATGATTAAAACACTTAATCAAATGGGTATACAAGGAAAGTACCTCAATATAATAAAGGCAATATATGACAAACTCACCTTTCAAGATCAGGAACAAGACAAGGCTGTCTGTTATCGCCACTATTAATCAATATAGAGTTGGAAGTCTTAGAGCAATCAAGCAAGATAAAAATAAAAGGCATCCAAATAGGGAATGAAGAAGTAAAATTCTCACCTTTTGCAAATGACATAATTCTCTATATAGAAAACCTTAACGATTCTACTAAAAACCTATTAAAACATTAAACAGTAACATTTCAGGATACAAATTCAATACACTAACAATGAACTTTCAAAAATAGAAATGAAAAAAAATTATTTTCCAATTGCAACGAAAAGAATAAAATACTTAGGAAGAAGCCCAACAAACCATGTGAATAAACTATACACAAAAACTCTGACTTTATTAAAAGAAATTGAAAAAGACACAGAGAAATGAAAATATATTTCATGTTCATTGACTGGAAAAGTTAACATAGTTAAAAGGGACATATTACTTTAAGCAATATACAGATTTAATACAATTCCCATCAAAGTCCCAATCTATTTCTTAAATAAGTAGAACAAAAAATTATCAGATTTGTATAGAATCACAAAAGACTCCAAATAACAAAAGTAATTTGGAGAAAAACAAAACAAAACAAAACAAAACAAGAAGTATCACTGACTGGTATTGGCAGAAAAAAAAACATACACACAGACCAATGGAACAGTATTGAGCCCAGAAATAAACCCCCATATATATGGGCAAAATCTTCAATAAAGAAGCCAAAAACATACAATGGAGAAAAGAAATTCTCTTTAATAAATGCTGCTGGGAAAACTGGAAAGCCACATACAAAAGAATGAAACTAGACTGTTATCTGTCACCATACTGCAAAATTAACTCAATATAGATCAAAAGCCTAAATATAACTAAAACTAAACTAGATAATAACTAAACAATAAATTTCATAGAAGAAAATAGATTACTAAACACATGGACTTTGAATATAAAGAAAATTTTATGAATTCGACCTCAAATGCAAGGGAAGTAAAAGTAAAACTAAATCAATGAGACTATATCAAACTAAAATCTTCTGCACAGTGAAAGCAATCATTGACAAGACAATCAACTGAATGGGAAAATATATTTGCAAACAATACCTATGATAAGGGGTTAAGATACAAAATATACAAAGAACTCAAACAATTAAATAACAACAAAAAATCAAACAATAGAATTAAAAAAATTGGGCAGGGGACCTGAACAGACACTTCTTCCAAGAAGACATCCCAATGGCCAATAGATATTTGAAAAGATGCTCAAGTTAACTAACTTTTAGGGAAATGTAAATCAAAACTACAATGAGATAACACCTCACACCTGTTAGAATGGCTATCAACAACAAGACATGTAATAAGTGTTGGAATGGTTGTGGAAAAAAAGGAACTCTCATACACTGCTGGTGAGAATGTAGACTGGTATAGTCACTATAGAAAATGGTATAGAGTTTCCTGAAATAATTAAGAATTGAATTACCATATAACTCAGCACTTTTTCTTATGGGTATCTACACAAAAAGAAAAAAGAAAAGTTTTATTCACAAAGATATATGCACTCCGATGTTCATTGCAGCATTCTTTCAACAGATGAGTGGATAAAGAAGAGTTGGTAATATATACGATGAAATATTACTCAGCCACAAGAAAAGATAAAATGCTGCCATTTGAGACAACATGGATGGATCTTGAGATTATCCTGCTAAGCAAAATAAGTCGAACAGAAGAAGTTGAAAACCATATGATTTCACCCATATGTGTGATATAAAACTGAAAGCAACAAATGAACAAGACAAACTAACTCAGACTCATGGACATGGACAACATTTTAGTGGTTACCAGAAAGAATTCAGGAGGGAGACAGAAAGAAAGAGGTAAAAGGTGTCAAATATATGGTGATGGAAGGTAATTTAATTTGGATTGTGAACACACTACAGAATTTACATATGACACATTATCGAATTGTACATTTGAACCCTACATAATTTCATTAACCAATGCCATGCCTGTAAATTAAATAATACCTAAAAAACAGCAAGCAAAACCTCAAGTATGTAAAAGAAAGGAAATAATAAAAACCAATGTGGAATTAAAAGAAATAGACTCTAAAAAATATAAAGGTTAATGAAAACAAAAGCTGATTTTGGAAAAGATAAAATTGATAAATTTTTGACCTAACTCATCAAGAAAATAAGTTAGAAATCCTAAATAAATAAAATCAGAAATATAAGAGAAAAGCCAACTGATACCACAGAAATACAAAGAATTACAAGAAAAGACTATGAACAATTATATGCCAACAAATAGGACAATGTGGAAGGAATTGATACATTCCTAGAAACATACCATTTCCCAAGATTTAGTTAATAAGAAACAAAAAGTCTGAATCAACTAATTACTACTAAAGATATCAAATCAGTAATTAAAAAACTCTGAAGAAACTAAAGTTTTGGACCAGATGGCTTTACATGTGAATTTTATCAAACATTCAAAGAAGAATTAACACCTGTTCTTCTCAAAAATCTTATTATTTCAAGAGGAAGGAAGGCTCCCAGAAACATTTTTGAGGCCACTATTTTCCTTATTTCAAAATCAACATTACAAAAAATAAAAATTATAGTTCAATATTGCTGATAAATATATTTTCCAAACTTCTAAACAAAATATTAGCAAACTTAATTCAGCAATACATTAAGATCACACACCATTATCGGGTAGAATTTATTTTTGAAATTCAAAGTTAATTTAACATCTGCAAATCAATTAATATCATATATCACATTAACAAATTGAAAGATAAAAATCATATGATCGTATCAATAACTGTAGAACAGCATTTGACAAAACCCAACATCCATTTATGATAAAAACTTTCTGCAAAGTAGGAATAGAGAGAACATACATCCACATAACAAAGACCATATATGACAAACTCACAGCTAACATCATACTCAAAAGGTAAAAGCTAAAAGTTTTTCTTAAGATCCGGAAGAAGACAAGGAAGTTCACTTTTACAACTTCTATTCAACATAGTATTGGATGTCCTAGCTACTGTAATCAGACAAGAAGAGAAATGAAAAGCATCCAAATTAGAAAGAAAAACGTAAAACTGTCATTATTTGTAGATGACATGATACTAGAGAGAACCTTAAAGATTCCATCAAAAAAAAAAAAAAAACCTTTTAGAACTAATAAATAAATTCAGCAAAATAGCAAGGTACAAAGTTAATATTCAGAAATTGAATGCATTTTTATACACCAATGAACTATCAGAAAGATAAATTAAGACAAGAATCTCATTTATGATTGCATCAAATACAATAAAATACCTAGGAATAAATTTAACCAAGGAAGTAAAGACATGTACTTGAAAAATTATGTCATTGAAATAAAAACTGAAGAAGATACAAATAAATGGAAGCACATACTGTGCTCATGGGTAGGAAGAATCTACATCATTCAAATGTCTATACTATCCGAAGCAATTCATATATTCAATGCAATCCTTATTAAATTTCAGCGACATTTTTTACAGAACTAGGACAAATAATTCTAAAATTTATATGGAACAACAAAAGATCTTGAATAGGCACTACAATCTTGAGGGGAAAAAAAATGGAGTTATCACACTACCAAATATCAAACTATATTACAAGGCTACAGTCATCAAAACAGCATGTTATTGGCATAAAAACACATAGATCGATGGAACAAAACAAAGAGTCCAGAAATAAATCCATGCCTACATGTCCATTTTAGATATGATGAAAGCAAGAATAAACAATGGGGTAAAGACAATCTTTTCAATAAATGGTGTTGAAAAAATTGGACAGGTACATGAAGAAAAATGAAATTAGACCATCTTTTTAACCATATACAAAAAAAAATTCAAAATGGATTAAAGTTTTAAATTTAAGACCTGAAACCATAAAACTTCTAGAAGAAAACATAAACAGTATCTCTCTGACATTGCTCTTAGTCATATTTTTGTTCCTGGTATATCTCCTTGGGCAAGGGAAACAAAAGATAAACAAATGGAACTATATCAAACTAAAAATGTTTTGCACAGCAAAGTCAACCATCAATAAAACAAAATGACAATCTACTGAATAGAAGAATATATTTGCCTATGATACATTTGTTAAGCGATTAATATTTAAAATTTATAAATAACTCATACAACTCAACAACAATGAAACAATCCAATTAAAAAATGAGCAGAAGACCTGAATACACATTTATCCAAAGAGTGCATACACATGGCCAATAGACGTATGAAAAGATTCTCAAGATCACTAATCATCTTTTTTTTTTCTTTTTTAAACAATTTTATTAAGGCATAATTTACGTATCATAAAATTCATCCATTTTTAAAAAATTTGATTCATTTATATTTACTGTGGGTACTGACAAACAGTATTTATTTGTGCTTTCTTTATTAAAACTTATTTATTTAGATTAGTTTCAAGTGTACAGTACATTGGTTAGACATCTATATAGTTCATAAAACGATCCTCCAATTGCTCCCTCCCTCCCCTGGCCCTCCACCTAGCCATCATATTAATGATTACTGCATTCTCTCTGCTGTGCTCCCCATCCCCATGACCAACTACTAATTTGTACTTATTTAACCCTTCACCCCATTCTCTCAGCCCCACAACCCCTCCCTTCTGTCTGTCACCAAATTGTCCACTATATTTTTGAGTTTGTTTTTGATTAGTTTGTACTAATTATCTTAAAAGTGTAAATTAAAACCACAACGTGATATCACCTCACACCTGTCAGAATGGCTATCATCAATAAGTCAAAAAACAACAAGTATTGGCTAGAATGTGTATTATAAGGAACCTTTTTTACACTGTTGGTATGATTGAAAATTGGTGCAGCTATTTGGAAAACAGTTTGGAGTTGTCTAAGAAAATTAAATAATAGAACTACCTTGTGATGCAGCCATTCCACTTTTGGGTATTTATTTCAAGAAATCCAAAACACTAATGTAACAAGATATATGCACCCCTATGTTCACTGTGGTGGTATTTATAAATGCAAAGATATGAAAGCAACCTAGGTGTCTATCAAAAGATAATTGTCTAAAAAAATTATATATATACACGCTGAAATATTACTTGGCCATGTAACAAAAATTAAATATTATTATTCACAATGACTTGGACAGACCTAGAAAGTATTATGCTAAATGAAATAAATAAGATAAAGGTAAATACCACATGAACTCACTTACATGTGAAATATGAAGAACAAAATAAGTGAACAAAGAAAACAGAAACAGACTCATAGATTCAGAGAATAAACAGGTGGTTTCCAGGTGGGTGGGGGTTTGGTAATCAAGATAGTGTGGTTTCAGTGGAAGAGCATACACAAAACAAAATGGAAGACCTAGAAAGAGAAACAGAAATATGCTCAACTGAGATGTTTTTTTAACTGAAAAAGTTATCCATGTACATTGATTTTTTATGTTTTATTTTAACAAAGGGTGCTTTAGCCATAGTTCTTTTTCTTTTCTAATTTATTACTGTTAATTAGTTAGACACTGGTTAGACATTTATATAGTTTGTAAAACGATCCCCCCAATTGCACCCTCCCTCCTATGACATTCCACCTAGCCAACGTATTAATGCTAACTGCATTCCCTATGCCGTGCTCCCCAAATTGGTGACTATCCATCAGTTACTAATTTGTACTTCTTTAACCTTTCACCCCATTTTCCCACTCCCAACCCTCCTCCCCTCTGTCTGTCACATAATTATCCACTATATTTGTGAGTCTGTTTTTGATTAGTTTCTTCTTTTTATTCCTAAGATTCTGCATATAAGTGAAATCATATAGTGTTTATCTTTCTCTGTCAGACTTAAATAACTTCTAGGTCCATCAAAGGAATATCATTTTCCATCCATTTCTTTTTAGTCTCTATGTGTCTTTTAATCTGAAGTGAGTCTCTTGTAGGCATATGTAGGAGTCTTGATTTTTTTATACTTTCAGCCACTCTATCTTTGGTTGGAGCACTTAAATATTTTCCATTTGAGATACTTATTGATAGGAATGTAGTTATTACCATTCTTTATTCTTGTTTTTGATACATGTTTTTTTCTTCCTAAAGAAGTCCCTCCAATATTTCCTGTAATACTGGCTTGGAATTTATAAATTCTTTTACTTTATTTTGTT
>NW_006431382.1:906451-927002 GCF_000325575.1 Pteropus alecto | reverse complement strand
TGCTACCCGCGACACTATGGAATCACATCCCATTTGATTCTCTTCTTTATTCACTTTGTTTATTCCATTTAATATACTTCTCATCTCAGATAATGTGTCCTTCATTTCGGACTGGTTCCCTTTAATAATTTCCATTTCCATTTTTATGTTTATCTCTTTATTGAAGTTCTTACTGAATTCATCTACACTCCCCAAAAGTTCATTGAGCATCTTTATAACCAGTGTTTTGAACTCTGCATCTGTTAGACTATTTGACTCTATTTTATCTGGATCTCTGTTCTGTTCTCTCATATGGCTTCTTTGTCTTCCCGTTTTGGCTGAGTTTCTGTGTCTGTTTCTATGTACTAAGCAAAGCTCTTAAGTCTCCCGATCTTATTACTGTGGATTTGTGAAATATGTGACCAGTGGCACAGTCCTGAGAGGGGTTCAGCTGCAGGCCAAATCTAGCCCAAGCCCCTACCTTTCCAGGGCCACCTGATAAGATTCAGCAAGCAATCCACAGAAGCCTCAAAAAAGCCACACCAGAAACTGAGGCCAGCTGCCTCCAGTGTGAGTCTAGGTACTGCTCAGCAAGGAGCATCTGACTTGCTGAGGATATACCTGGATGTGGCTTGGGTGGGGCCACGAGTTGGGGAAGGCGGTGTTTCAGGGAATCCTCTGGGAGGAGCGACCTCTGTTATCCAGTTTGATGACATCTTGGCTATGACGGCACTGTGTCCACACACTGGGAGGCGGGAAGCCTAAACAGGGAATAGTGGATACTGCTGGCACTTCTGTACAGAGCAAGTCTTGCCTTGGCTCTCATTCCAGCAATGTCTCCCTGTAAGTCCTTGGTGACCCTTGCATGCAGCGCAATCAGCACTGGTGCTCAGAGTTAGCAGGTCTGTCACCATGAAAATCTACTTGCAGACATGGCCCCTTTAAGAGGTGTCTGAGGCTGCCACAGCCACCATCTCAGCTACTCGGGACCAGGCAGCCCTGAATCCTCACCCTGTCCTACCTTCTGCAGTTGCAGTGTGATTTCTTGGATTTCTCCTTAGTTGTAAGGCTTGTTCATCTAGATCCCAGGTGATTTTTCCTTGTTGCTTGCTCCTTGTTTCTGTCACAAGTTTGATTTGGTTGCCAGAGGGATGAACAGAGCTTCTATCAACTATGCTATTTTTTTCCCCTTTTTCAACTGAGTTTTTGACAAAAGTGCAAACCAGTTTAATGAAGGAAGAGTAGCATTTTTTTTTTTTTTTTACTGTTTCGGTGACACTTTTCCTTGCCTTAATAATTTTGTTGTTGTTGTTGTTGTTGTTGTTGTTGTTGTTGTTTTTGAATTGAGCTCTCAATTACAAAATATCAAACTATACTCAAAAATTCCAGCCACTGGCACAATATGGAAAAGCCCCACAAGTAAGGACAGATAGCAGCGGCAGGTGACAAGAGGTGGAATGTGATTAAAGCAGTGGTTACAAATGTTAAAGGAACCTAAACTATCTAACAGTTTGTGCCCTAATGTTAGCACAGGTTAGACTAGGCACTACCTTAGTGGGTAACCTCAGTATATTTGGGTTCAGATTCTATATGGCAATACAAATTTTTTCCAGTTAAGAATTATTGTCTTGCACTAATCATAGAGTGGCTGGAAGGCATTGGGCCAGTCTATTAGTTTTTCAAAATTCTGTTGATAGATTTGATAGGTTTACTGAGAGACTTCAGGAGCTCTACTTCAGCAATGGCATATAATTTAAGTTTCCTGTCTGGATACATAGCTCAACCAAGAGTTAAATCCCATTAAGTGACATTCAGGGATTGGTACAGCATGTTCTGCCCTTCCACATTCCTCTTGGCAACAGTATAAACATTGTTGTTTTGCAACTTTCTGGAAACGGTGTCAGCATTTAAATGACATTAATCTTAAACTGAAGTTCATTTTCATTGGGAATATCATTCTATGTTGCAAGGAAGACCTGGTGTTTCAATTTGCCATCTTCTACAAATAGCACATTGAGTGAGAAGAGGCAGCTGCAGTAGAAGACATTAATTTTGTTTTTCACAGCAACCTGCAGAATATTCAGAGGTTCCATCATCATGACTGGGTCCAAGGTATTGAGAGGCAAGTTCATTTCCATGTAGATGTGCCCTTGGCAATAAGTAAATGTTCTGTAAATCTCTAAGTCTTTAGCCCTACAGGCATCCAGATCACCTCAGGAGACACATATCAAGCAGGTGTCATTCCTATTTCTGTGGAGACTTCACATAGGTAATTTAGACTACTGCTGACCACAGCAGAGGGTAAAGGAGCAAAGGCCACAGACACTCATGATAGGAGGAAGGAATGCCCCACCAGATTATCTAGACTTCCTCTCAAAAGATCCATTACTTCCACTTGCATAAAGGATATTTGTGGCAGTTTGACTGGGGGCCAGAGTTGAATATTTTAAAGGTTCTCCAGAAGGTTACCTTAAGAGGGGATAACCTGAGGTTGCTCCAGGTTGGTGGCAGTGGTGGTGCCAACAAGGCTGCCACCTGCATCAGTATTTCCATGATATATTGTCAGGTGTCTGTGATGGATTTCATGACTTTCTTCCATGAAAGCATTGGAAGGCTTGTGGTACACAGAGGCCAAAGAACCAGTGTGGCAGATTAACTCATCCAACAGAGCTGGCTCAATAAGATCTGTCTTCTCAGAGATTGGTGGCTTCTCAGACAGGACTACTTCTTTGGCTGTGACAGGGTCCATTAAGAGAAGTCATCAATATATATAGCCCTGCTCTCAAAAATCAGAATTATCAGAATCCTGTGTTACCAAACTCAAGACCCACTGTATCAGATCCTGTGTTTCTGATAGTTTTTTGAGGAACAACTTCACTATGGCAGTAAGCAAAATGAGTTGCAATTGTATGCTTTCATCATAAAAACCCTCCAGGAAGCTCTGTAGTAATGCGTTTGCATCATCAGTTCTTTCAGAATTTCTCCCCCAATCCAAATCATAGCTGCCTGAAAATCTGCTCATCCAGTGAGTCTAAGTTCTTACACAGAGTGGCACTGACACTTTCATACTCATAAAGGTACTTGCGAAAGCTGTTTCTGATGACAGCAATCATTTCATGGACCACATAATTTAAACTGGTCTGGATGAGATCATACAATATGCTTACACAGGGTTATGCAGATTGCTCCACACTGATGATATACCATCCAGCAGCCTGTACAGCTTTGCAAAAAAAGTCAACATCCACTTCTGTGACATATTCCTTCAGTTCTTATAGAACCTGGGCAATATTGGCTTGGGATGCTAAACAATTAATGACATCCAACTTCTCCGATTTAACACAGATAGAATCATCTGAATTCCAACTTTTTCTGGGCAATTAAGTTGATGTTCCTCAGGGCAATGTACTGCACCTCTGACTCCCCAGACAGAAAAGTGATAAGTGGAGGGGTCAATTTCTTCAGCAGCATATTGTAGTAGTCAGAGTCCTTGGGTAGCAACTCTAGAAATTTCATTAGGACTTTTACTGCTGAAAGCACCACTGCTGAGTTGGCATGCGATAGCCAGGGAGTTAGCTACTCACAGATACTCTAAACCCCTTGGTCATTTTTAGGGTTGTTTTTAAATAGGCAGTCCAGGATGAAAATCTGACCCCATTCAGTACACTCATTCAGGGCTGTCGGCAACTTATTGTTGTTCTGTGGGTTCAGATCACGGAAGTTGCTGTCTGGGTGAGATTCACTGATTTCAGATAATGCTGCTATAGCATTACCCACTACCACTGGATTTGAATCTGCTATGATATCCTGAAGAGAATCCAGAAATCCCTGATCTTTCACCATTTGGGCATTGATATCATGGAGTTTTGCCACATAGACTTCTGCTGTTTTCCAAGCATAGGAGTATTTATCCTTTAAGTACTTGCAGAGGGGCTCAGAGAGATATTCTGTAATCTTGTACACCTCAATGCGCCCCATGGTTCTGACTGTCAAGCCCCAAATGAGAGGACTGAGACCGTCACAGTCCTTCACAAAGCTGTTGACAGCCATCTGGCCATGTCTAGCTGACTCATAATGCAGTTCATCAAGTAGAGGTTCATGAGCTTCTTTAGATCCAGGTTGTCAGTCTGCATATAGTTCACTACGTCTAAAAAGAGAGCTAACATTCTTCCTCACATTCATAATGGCAATCACTTCCTCATAGCCTCCTTCCTCTTTTCTTTCTTTTTATTGTTGAGTTCAGCCTTTATTTCAAATATTTTTCCTTTTTTATTGGTTGTGAAGTACTTGTAGTCAGTCATGGTGTTGGATTTTTAATGTACACTGGAGGCAAGAGTGGAGATGGAAGCCAGAAGGGTAGCATTTTTCAAATTAATTAATTCATTAATTTTTAAAAGAGTAGCATTTTTAATAAATGGTGCTGAAACAATTGGCCATCTATAAACAAATAAGAAATATAAATCTCAACCTATAGTTCACACATTGTACAAAAACGAACTCAAAATGTGTCATTGACTTAAATACCAAGTGAAAAACAATAAAACATTTAAAAGAAAAACAGATGGAGGATCTAAGTCTGGGCAAAGGGTCATAAGACTTGACCAAAAGCAAAATCCCTAAAAGGAAAAAATTAATACATTGGATCTCTTCAATATTAAAACCTTTCGATCTCTGGAAATTCAGAGGAGGAAAAGACAAGCTACAGACTGAGAGAAAATATTTAGAAACCATACACCTGAAAAAGGACTAGTATCTAGAATATATAAAGAACTTTCAATGATAATTTCACACACACACACACACACACACACACACACACACACACACACACAAAATGGTGAAGTATTGAACTTCAAGGCTCTGTCCCTCCACAGAAACAACTAATAAGCTAGTACACACTTGGAAAACCAACTTTTGCTGAAATCTAGCTAAAATGTACAACAACCAGGGGAATATTTAGCAAAGAAGCTGCTGCATTGTGGTAAAGAAGGACTGCAGTATTTTAAATTTTCTACTTATAGTTTTCCAGTCCCACGATTGGTGGTGGCCATGAAGACCTCACTCTGTGCTCCTGATGCAGATTGCTGGTACCATAAGGAGAAAAATAGTGTTTATTCTCATAGAATTGTGATTCTGTGTTTTGACATGTCAGGTGGCTTCTTCTAAGACTGGGACAAGGGCTTTTATTTAATCTGATGCAGAACTTTCCCCAGTCTAGAATCACTTCCTGAGAATCATTTGTTTAAAGCATTTAAAGTGACAAGTGTTAGCTGCAGCAGTCTTAATCCACAGAACAAATATTAAGGTTAGCCTTAATGTTTAGCCTAAGAAGAAAGAAGTTGGAAAAAGATACACATGAAAGAATAAAAGATATTTTATTCAAGTGAAATTTGCATAATATAAAATTATCAGTTTAAAGTGAACAATTAAGTGATAGTACATTCACTTGATAGAGTTCATGCAACCTCTATCAAGTTCCAAAACAATTTTACCAACCCTATGCTCTGTTTCTATGAATTTACCTATCCTGGATATTTTATATAAGTGGAATCAAACAATACGTGACCTTTTTTGTCCGGCTTCTTTCACTTACCTCAATGTTTTCAAGGTTTATCCAAGTTGTAACATTTATCAGTACTTCATCTGTTTTATGGCTGAATAATATTCCATTGTATGTGTATATATAATTTGTTTATTCATTCATCTCTTGAAAATTTTAGATTGTTTCTGCCTTTTGGAAATTGTAGATAATGCTGCTATGAACATGTGAGTACATGTATTTATTAGAATATCTGTTTTTTATTCTAAAAGTGAAATTGTTGGGTCCTGTCAAACTGCTTTCCACAGTGGGGTACTCTTTCACATTCCCACCAGCAATGAATGATGGTCCCAATTTCTCCTCATTTTCACTAATATTTGTTATTTTTTATCTTTCTGATTATATCCAACCTAGAAGGTGTGAAGTGGTACTTCATTGTGGTGAATGGGCTTTTTAAAGTTACCATATCTACAGGGGAATTTAGAAGAACATGCACATGCCCAGCACTGGACACACACTCAGCAAAGGCCTGGGACACACACTCAGCAAAGGCCCTACCCTCTATCTTCTAGCTAACCTTCAGGCTTTGTGACCTCAAGAAGTGAGGGAGAAGGCAGAGTTGTAAACAGACTGGCTAAGCATCAAAGGAGCTCCCTAACACAGAACCAGTTTGTGAAGTTAAGAAGAGGTATTTTTTCTTTTTTTTTTTTTTTTGCTTTGCTCTAGGCATTTAAAAATATTCTGTTAAAACACTATTTGACCAACTATGTAACAGAACTGACTCTGGTGATAATACACAAAAAATACAGTGTTTGCAAGAATAGAAAGATACTAAATCAATAATAACAATATAAGCAACAGTCCACATGAAGTAACAACAAACTCAAAGAAAAAGAAGGAATCTAATTTCAAGTTTTTACATTACAATATTAAAAATACTAAGGTTTTAACAAAATTGCAAGGTATGTGATGAAGCAAAACACTATGACCTTACAACAGAAGAATAAGACAATAATAGAATATTGTCAAAACTGTCTTAAACATAATCATAAAAGCAAGACATGAGGGACAAGGAAGTAAATTAAACCAGAAGTATACTTACTTAACAAATATTAAAAATGAGATAGAAATTATAAAATAAACAAAATAGAGATTCTAGAGCTAAAAAGCATGATAACTGCAATAAAATATTCACTAGAAAGTTTTAACAGAAAAATTGAGCAAGCAGAAAAATATCAATAAACCTAAAAATAGGCCAATTGCAATTAGCCAGTCTGAAAAGCAAAAGAGAAAAGAATAAAGAAAAGTGAACAGAGCATAAGAGATCAGTGGAACCAATATGTGCATAATGGGAATCCCACAGGGAGAGGATGAAGAGTAAGTGGTAGGCAGAATATTTGAAAAATAATGGCCAAGAACTTCCCAAATTTGATGAAAAACATGAATATCCACACAGCCGAAGAGATCAATAAACTACAAAAAAAAAAAGATAAATTCAAAGAAATCTGCACCAACCCACATTATAGTCAAATTATTGAAAGCTAAAGACAAAGAATCTTGAAAACAAAGAAAGAAAAGCTATTTATCATACATGGGATCCTCAATAAGATTAACAGTCAATTTCTCTTAAAAATCCACGGAAGCTAAAAGGCAGTAGGATGAAATATTCAAAGTGTTAAAACAAAATCTGTTAACAAAGAGTTCTATGTTTTTTGAAACTACCCTTCAAACCCAAAGGAGAAATTAATACATTCACAAATAAACAAAACACTGGTAAATCCACATATAAAAAAATTCTAAAGGTATTTTTCAAGCTAAAATGGAAGGACTCTAGTAAGTAACTTGAAGCCATAAAAGGTAGTAAAAAAAAAAAAAAAAAGAAAAAGATAAACGTAGCTGTATAGATAAACATAAAAGACAATATTACTGCAGTTTCGGTGTGTAACTCCTTTTTTTAAATGATAAATTCTTAAAACAACAAGTATAAATTTGTGTTAATAGGTACATACTGTATCAAAATGTAAATTTTGACAATAACATGAAAAGGAGAGATGGGGTATAAAAGAGCAGAGTTTTGTACACTATTAGAAATAAGTTTGTATTAATTTAAAGTGGAATGTTGAAAGTTCAGATGGTATTTTAATTATCAGGGTAGCCACAAATAATTAAATACACAGAAAAATAACAAGAGAAAGAATATCTCATTAGAGAAAAATAACAATCACAAAACAAAGCTGTAATGGATGAATTGAGAAGCATAAAATATATGACATATGGAAAACAAATAGCGAAATGTCAGAAGTAAGTACTTCTTTATCAGCAATTATTTAAATATAAATGGATTATAGTTCCCAATTAAAAGGCTGAGACATGCAGAATGGATTTAAAACTACATGATGCAACTATATGTTGTCTACAACAGACTTATTTGACATCCAATGACAAGATATTAAAAATTAAAAAATAGAAAAAATACTCTTTGAAAATAATAACCAAAGATTACTGGACTGGCTCTACTAATATCAGACAAAATATAATTTAAGACAAAAATATTAAAAGAGACAAAGAAAGACATTATTTATTGATAAAAGATCAATATCTGTCAAAAATATATAACACAAAGATTAGATAGATAGATAGATAGATAGATAGATAGATAGATAGATATAGATATATGCCTTACTGTTGAATTGTACACATGAAACTTACTGGATTTTGTTAGCCAATGTCACCATAATAAAATATATATATAAACATACATAACAAAAGGGTCCAAAAATATATGAAGTAAAAACTGATGGAATTAAAGGGAGAAATAGGTCTATAACAATAGCTGAAAAATTCAATGCCCTACTTTCAATTCTACATTCATCGACTAAACAGATCAATTAGTTAACAGGTGAATTGAACAATACTATAAACTAACTAGACATACAGACTTATACAAATCATCCAACAAAAATGTAACACACATTCGTGTCAATTAAACATGGAAGTTTAAGGATAAACCACATACTACGCTACGTAACAAGTATCAATACATTTTAAAAGAATAAAATTATACGGTACATTCTCTCACAACAATGAAATAAATAAGTATGTTCAAATTAAATAAACCTCTTAGACAACCAGTGGGTCAAAGAATCAATTACAAGCAAAATTAGAAAACACCTTAAGATAAATAAATATGAAAACAGAACATAAGAAAATTTATGGGATACCACAAAGGCAGTACTCAGAGGTAAACTTATAACTATAAATACCTACATTAAAAAGGAAAAAAAAAATCCCAAATCAATAATCTAACATTAGATCATGAGGATATGAAAAAAATGAGTAAGCTAGGGATTCTAGTCAAATGGTAGAGCAGGTAGATACTCTGCTTGCCTCCTCTCACTACCACATCAAAATTACAACTAAACTACAGAACAACCACCATTGAAAATTGTTTGAAGTCCAGCTAACAGAAGTCCTGCAACTAAAGACATACAGAAGAAGCTACTCTGAGACTAGTAGGAGAAGCTGAGACGTGTACTGGGCTAAACCCACACAACATGTGACAGTTAAAAATTGGGAAGTGTATCTCAGCTACAGAGGTCTTCCTGAAAGAACAAGTGGTCTCAGCCCCACACCAGAGTCCCCACCTCAGAGTTTTAGTGCCAGGAAGAATAAGTCTCACAAAATTTGGAGGTGAAAAACAGCAGAGATTGTGGCAGAGTTAGATGGAGGGCTGTGGGAGTCCCAGGAATTTCTCTTAAAGGGCAAGTGCATGGACTTTCTTGCTGATAAACTCACTCAGAGCTCCAGCACTGGGACAGCAACTCGAAAAGAACCAGGAACCTATGGAAGGAAACTAGGTTGACTGGCTTTAGGGCAAGTGCTGGAGGGACAGCTTTCTCTCAGACAGAAATTCTGGCAGAGGCCATTGTTCTTTTGTTGAGCACTTTCCCCATCCAGTGTGCGGACACAGATGGCTGCCATATCTGAACATCCATCAACCTGGCTAACACTGGTTGCACTGCCCTGGTAATTCCCTGAGACTCTGTCCTACACAAATTGTGGGCCTATCCAAAACACTTCCAATGGATTTTCCATGCCAATAGCCTGTCTTGATTCATGCTGTAGCTTTCTAAATCCCTTACAGTTTCACAAACCTAAACAAGCAGCATTTGACGTTGGTGAGTCCTGTACCTCTTACTGAGCAGCCCTAAGCCTGTCACTAGTGGCAGCTGGTCTCAGTTTGAGGCTCGACCTCTTGAGGTACATCCAAAACCTGGGAAGGGCACAGGTTGTGGCTGAACACAGCATGTGGTGGGGCCCCTCCTAGGAGGCATCCTCTTGAATGCATGGTGGCTGGCTTTTGTCTGGGTTGGAGTACCACCCAGGGCCACAAAGGACAACACACACAAAGGGCTGGTTTGCAGTGTGCCAGAGCCCTGATAAAGTAAAACCTGCTCCATAGAGTAAGCCCCTGCAAATAGTTCCTTTACTGTAGTCACTGGACAATTCTCACAACCAATTGGCTTGAGGATCAATCCCTCCCATTGACATGATAACAGCAATCTAGGCTCAACTGCAACAGGAGGGCACAGAAAACCCATACAAAGTACACACCTGCATGATTCAGCTCAGGTGACCAGAGAAGACTGTGCTACTGGGTACCACAGAACATCTACTACATAAGGCCACTCTACTAAGACAGGGAGACGTATCATCTCTAATAGAGAGAAAAAAAAAAAACACAGAGATGCACACAAAATGAGGAGACAAAGAAAGACATCCCAAATGAGAGCAAAACAAAGCTCCAGAAAAAAAAGAACTAAACAAAATGGAGACAAGCAATCTACCAGATGAAGAGTTCAACACACTGCTTATAAAGATGCTCAATGTACTTAGGAGAAGAGTAGATAAACTCAGAAAAAAAAATTAACAAAGAGATAGAAAACATAAAAGTGGAGATAGAAAACAAACAAAAAACAGACAAAAATGAAACATTTACAATAACTAAAATGAAGAATAATTTAGGAGAAATCAATAGTAGATTAGACAAACCAGAGAATCGAATCAGCAATCTAGAAGATAAGGCAGCAGAAAACACATATCAGAACAGTACAAGAAAAAATAATTTTAAAAAATGAGGATAGTTTAAGGGGCCTCTGAGACAACATCAAGTGTACCAACATTTGCATCATAGGGTTACTAGAGGAAGAAGAGAGATCAAAAATTGAAAATCTATTTGAAGACATAACGATTGAAAACTTGTATAACCTGGTAAAGGAAATAAATACACAGGCCAGGAAGCACAGAGTCCCAAACAAGATGAACCCAAAGTTGCCCACAACAAGACATATCACAAATAAAATGGCAAAGGTTAAAGACAAAGAGAGAACCTCAAAAGCATCAAGAGAAAAACACTTAGTTACCTAAAAGGAAGCTCTATAAGAATGTAGGCTGATTTCTCCACAAAAACTTTGTAGGCCAGAAGGGATTGGCATGAAATATTTGAAGTGATGAAAAGCAAGGGCTTGCAACCAGTATTACTCTACCCAGCAAAGCTATCATTTAGAATCAAAAGACAGATAAAGAGCCTCCCAGAGAAGAAAAAAGCTAAAGTTCATCATCTTCAAGCCAGTATTATAGGAAATGTTAGAGGGAGTAAGAAGAAAGGAGGAGGGAGGGGCGGAGGAGGAGAAGGAGAAAAAGAAGGAGAAGGAAATACTAAAAATATTAATAATAAAATGGCAATATCTACATATCTATCAACAATAACTTTCAATATAAATGGATTAAATGTTCCAATCACAAGATAAGATGTCTCAATGCATAAGAAAACAAGATTATGCTTCCTACAAGAGACTTACTTCAGATCAAAAGATACACGCAGACTGAAAGTAAAGGGATAGAAAATGAGGTTTTATGAAAATGAAAACAATCAAATGAAAAAGCTGGGGTAGCAATACTTATATCAGACAAAAGAAACTTTAAAACAAACACTATAACAACGAAGAAAGACCCATTACTCCCACTTCTGGATATTTATTTGAAGAAACCTGAAACATTATGTTGAAGAGAAAATATGAATCCACATGTTCATTATAGCATTATTTACAATAGTCAAGACAGAGGCAACTTTGGTGTGCATCAATGGATGAATGAATAAAGAAGAGGTGGTACACATATACAATGAAATATTACTAAGCCATAAAAAAGAATGAATTCTTATCATCTGAAACAACATGGA
This sequence comes from Pteropus alecto, assembly GCF_000325575.1. Classification (NCBI taxonomy): domain Eukaryota; kingdom Metazoa; phylum Chordata; class Mammalia; order Chiroptera; family Pteropodidae; genus Pteropus; species Pteropus alecto. The sequence continues at coordinate 915,243 of NW_006431382.1, read as the reverse complement.
TATTGTGCTGAGTGAAGTAAGTCAGACAGAGAAAGACAATGTCATGTCTAATCAAAATAAAAAAAGAAACAAATTTATAGATACAGAAAACATTTGATGGTTGCAGATGTGAGGAGGCTGGAGTGTGGGTGAAAAAGGGAAAATTAAGAAATAGAAATTAGTAGTTATGAAATAGTTAGGGGGATGTAAATTATAGCACAAGGAATATAGTCAATAATATTTTAATAACAATGTATGAAATCAAATGCTACTAGATTTATTGTTGTGATCACTTTGTAAGTTATACGAATGTTCAATCACTATGTTGTACTCATGAAACTAATATAATATCTATGTCAACTGTAATTAAAAAATAAAAATACATATATAAAAGAATAAGCTAAATACAGAGCTAATAGAAGGAAGGACATGTAAGTTATAGGACAGATAAAACGAATAGAGATGAGAAAACAATAGAAAAAAATCACCAGAAATAAAAGTAAGTTCTTTGAAAAGATCAATGAAAGTGACAAAAGTTTAGCTAGATTACTTTAAAAAATAGTAAGGACTCAATTGCTAAAATCAGAAATTAAAGTGGGGACATTATTACAGACCTTAGAGAAATAAAAATGTTGATAAAAGAATACCATAAACAATTGTAAGCCAACAAATTAAATTTCATAGTTGAAATGTAAAAATTACTAGACATACGCAAACTACCAAAATGGACTGAAGAAAAAATAAAAAATCTTACCAAACCTAAAACAATAGAACGAATTGGTAATCCAATTTCTCCCAACAAAGTCCAGAGCCAGGTAGCTTCACTGGTGAATTCTATCAAATATTTAAAGAATTAACATCAATCATTTTCAAAATTTTCAAAAAGTATTTTAAAAGATGTTATAAACTGAATGTTTGTGACCCCTCTCCCAACAATTTATATATGAAGCCCTAACATTCAATGTGATAGTATTGAGAGATGAGGCATTTGGAAAGTAATTAAGATTAGATGAGTTCGTGGGTGGAACCGACATGATTGTATCAATGCCCTTATAATAAAAGATAGCAGAGAGCTTGCTCTCTCTTACCAATCATATACAAAGAAGAGGTAATTGGGACATATAGAGAGAAGTTGGCCATATAGAAGCCAGGAAGAGAGTTCTCACCAGAACCAGACTGTGCTGGCACCTGATTTTGGATTTCTAGCCACCAGAACTATGACAAAATAAATTTATTTTTTAAACTGCTGTCTGTGGTGTTTTATTAGGGTGGTCCAAGTTGAACAAGAAGGGGGAAACACTTTTTTCTTTCATAAGATCAGCATTATCTTGATACCAAAGCCAGATACAAACATCACAAGGAAAGAAAACAATAGAAAAATATACCTTATGACTACAGATGTAAATATCCTTTACAAAATACTAGCAAGTTGAACTTAGCACCACATTAAGAAAATTATATATCAGGACCATGTGGAATTTATCTCAGGAATTTAAGGAAGTTTCATCACGTAAGAACCATATTAATAGAAAGAAAGAATTACCTCTTTTATCTCAATGCATGTAGAACAATCATTTGATATAATCTAGTGCCTTTCCATGATGAAAGGATTTAACAAAAACAGAATAAAAAGGAACTTCCTCAACTGGATGTAGGAAATTTATGAAAAATACACAGCTTAGCTTCTAAGTCTAGGAAGAATACAAGGATGCCTACTTTCAGCACTTATATTTAACTATAGTACTGGAATTTCTAGCCAGAACAATTAGGCAAGAAAAATAAATAAGTATTCAAATTTAAAAAAAAAGAAAATGATCTCTTTTGCATATGGTATAATTTCACATATAGAAAGTCCTAAAGAATCCATGAAAAAAAACTATTATAGAGAATAAAAATAGTTCATCAAAATTGTATGATAAAAGATCGGCACACCGCATTAGTTATATTTCTATACACTAGCAATGAATAATATGAAAATAAAATCAGGAAAAAATCCTACACAATAGCATAAAAAGACAATATTTAGGAATAACTTTAATTAAGAAAGTGCAAGATTTGTACATTGAAAATTATGAAAATGTTGCTTAATTAAAGAGAATCTGAATGAGTGAAAAGTCAATCCATGTTCATGAACTAGATGACTTAATATTGTTATTGAAAGCAATCAACAGGTTCAGTAAAATCCCTAACAAAATGAAAATGGCCTATTTTGCAGAAATAGAAAAGTCAATTATAAATTTCATATGGAATAGCCAAAACAACCATGCACAAGAAAAACAAGGCTGTAGGGCTTACACTTCCTCATTTCAAAATGTACTACAAAGCTAAGTAATCAAAAATAATGTGGTAGTGGCATAAGGACAGATATATAACTCAGTGGAATATAATTGAGAATCCAGAAATAAACCTATACATCTATCATCAATTGATTTTTAACAAAGATACTAAGTCCATTTGATGGAAAGAATAGTCTCTTGAGTACAAATGGATAGCCACACACTAAATAATAATTGGACCACTATCTCACACCATATTAAAAAATTATTTCAAAATTGATCAAAGACTTACATGTGAAAGCTAAAACTCTAAAACTAAAAGACACATAAAGGTAAATCTGTACGACCACAGATATTCAGTGGATACTTAGATATAACATCAAAAGCAAAAGAAACAAACAAAAAAATGGATAAATTAGATTTATCAGTACTAAAACTTTTATGCATCAAAAGAAACTACTAACAAAGCGAAGATATCCTACAGAGTGAGGAAAAATATTTGCAAATCATATATCTGATAAAGGTCTGGTTTTCAAAATTTATGATATATAGAAACTGTTACAATTCAAGAACAAAAAGACAACCCATATGAAAATGAGCAAAAGTCTTAGACATTTCTCTAAAGATACACAAATGTGATCGTGAAAAGATGCTCAACGTTATTAGTTATTATGGAAATGTAAATCAAAACCACAAAAAATATCACTTTACACACTCTAGAATGGCTATAATTAAAAAAAGGAAAAAAATATCAACTGTTGGTAGAATGTGGAGAAATTAGAATCTTTGTATGTTGATGATGAGAATGTAAATGGTTGAACTGCTGTGGAAAACAGTTTGGTGGTTCCTCAAAAAGTTGAACATAAATATATTATCCAACAATTCCATTCTTGAGGAGAATATATATTTAATTTATTTATCTTGTATGTTACAACATGGATGAACTTCAAAAATATTATGAGAAGAAAAAGACTCCAGACACAAAATATCAGATAGTGCATTATTCTACTGTTCTGAAGTTTTCAGAATATGTGAATGTATAGAGACAAAAACTTGATTAGCATTTGCTAGGGGGTTATGGGAGAGGAGAATTGGAAGTAACTGTTTAATGAGTATGGGGTTTTTATTTTGAGAGATGAAAATGTTTTGGAACTAGATAAAGGAAGGGGTTGCAAGGCATTATGAATGTACTATAAGCAACTATATTGTATATGTCAAAATGTTTAATTTTATATTATGTGAACTTTACCTCAATAAATTTTATCGACACAACAATTACAAAAATAATAACCCAACTAGAAAATGGGCAAAATACATAGACAGACATTTTACTAAAGATAAACAGATGGCAAATAAGAACATGAAAAGATATTCAGCTTTAACCATCAGGGGAATTGAAAATAATACCACAACAAAATATCAACACATCTTTATAATGTTTAAAAAAAAAGACAGCATAAATACTGGTTAGGATTCAGAGAATGTGAACTGCTCATATATTGTTGATGGAAAAGTAATATGGTATAGTATACTCTGAAAAATAATTTTGCAGTATTCTGTAAAATAATCACTATCCAATCAAACAAGCGAATTTCTAGCAATTTATCTCAGAAAAATGAGAACTTATGTTCACACACACAGAAAATGTTTATAGGAGTTCTATCTTTAATATTCAAAAACTGAAATCAGTCCAAATGTCTTTAAACAAGTAAATGGTTAAACAAATGTGCTATAGCTATATGATGGTATAGTACTCAGCAATGGAAAAGTAACAACTATCTAGACACACAACTTGTATAAATCTCCAAAAAATTATGCTGAGTAAAATAAATAAATTTCAAAATGTAACACATTGTATGATCACATTTATACTACATTTTTTGAATTTACAATCCAAATAAAAAAAAAAAACCATTATGGAAAAATCTTACCGACACTGTTATGATGTCTTTGAACAAAAAATATGGTTGTAGATAATAAAGAAAAAATATTTTTCCGGGAAGTAAAACCCTGGCAGAAATGATAACATTCTTTTTTGGGTACTGATTTCTGGAGATCATTAGTAAGAAAGCTTAAATTTGTAAGAAATGATCTTGATTTGAGGGGGGATTGTTTTTTCTTTTTTTCTATATATATATATAGAGAGAGAAAATATATAAATATATATAATTTATATTACATATATGTATTACATTTCAACTAATATTATTTTGGCATGCAATATAATATTAATTTGAATTGTACAACACAGTGATTAGACATTTATATAACTGATGAAGTGTCACCATGATACGTCTAGTACCCATCTGACACCATATGTAGTTATTATAATATCATTGACTATATTCCTGATGCTATACTTTACATTCTCATAATTATTTTTTAACTACCAATTTGTACTTCTTAAATACTTTCTAATTTTCACCCACCCACTGAACCCCGCACCCCACCCAGTTACTGTCAAATTATTCTCTGTATGGATAAGTTTGTTTCTGTTTTGTTTATTTTGTGCTTTAGATTCCACGTGTAAGTGAAATCATATGAAATTTGTATTTCTCTGACTTGGCACAATATCCAATTTTCAGGAGGAAATATTTCATTCTTTTTTATGACTGAGTGATATTCTCTTATTTTTAAGTTTATTGGAGTAACATTAGTTAACACAATTATATAATTTTCAGTTGTACATTATAATTTGACAACTATATATTCTATTGTATGATTACCACCCAGAGTCCAGTTTCCTTCAGTTACCAAATATTTGATCATGTTTACCCACTTGAACCTCCCCCAACCCCCCTATATTTGACCCGCTTTATCCTGTCTACTTCTTCCCTCCTCCTCCACACCCTACTCTCTGGTAACCACTAGTACATTGTCCATGTCCCTGAGCCTCTGTTTATCCTGTTCATTTGTTGCTTTTAGGTTTATATCCCATATATAAGTGATATCATGTAATTTTTCAACTCTTTCTGTCTGGCTTATTTCGCTTAGCATGATTATCTCGAGGTCCATTCAGGTTGTTGCAAATGGCAGTATTTCATCTCTTCTGATGGCTGAGTAATATTCCATTGTCATTACGTACCACATCATTTTAGCCAGTCATCTATCATAGTGTACTTCAGTTGCTTCCATGTCCTGGCCACTGTGAATAATGCTGTTGTGAACATCGGTGTGCAAATATATTTTTGGGTATGAGTTTTCAAGTCTTTGGGCTAAATACCTAGTAGTGGGATTGCCGGATCATATGGTGGATCAAGTCTTAGTGTTTTGAGGAACCTCCATACTGTTTTCCATAGTGACTGTACCAATTTGCAGTCCCGCCAGTAGTGTAATGAGGGTTCCTTCTTCTCTGCATCCTCTCCAATATTTTTTGTTACTTGTCCTTTGAGTATAGCTATTCTAACAGGTGTGAGATGGTATCTCATTGTGGTTTTGATTTGCATTTCCCCAATAGCTAGCGATGTTGAGCATCTTTTCATATATTTGTTGGCCATTTGTATGTCATCTAAGGAGAAGTGTCTGTTCATTTTTCTTTTTTTATCGAATTGTTTATGGGGTTTTATGGTGTTATTGAGTCATATGAGTTCTTTGTATATTTTGGATAATAGGCCGTTACTGGAGCTTTTGCTTGCAAATATATTTTTCATTTGGATGGTTATCTCTTTATCTCGTTGATGGTTTTTTTTTTTTTTTGCTGAGCAGAACCTTTTTAGTTTGATGTAGTCCCATTCATTTATTTTTGCTTTTACTTCCCTTGACTTTGAAGTAAAATTCATAAAATCCTCTTTAAGTCCAAGGTCCTCGAGTTTAGTTCCTAAGTTTTCTTCTATGCACTTTATTGATTCCATTCTTATATACAGGTCCTTTGGTGTGTTAGGATAGATGACAGTCTAGTTTCATTCTTTTGCAGGTGGCTTTCCAATTTTCCCAGCAGCATTTATTGAAGAGGCATTCCTTTCGCCACTGTATATTTTTGGCTTCTCTGTGAAAATTATTTGCCCATTTAAATATGGATTTACATCTGGACTCTCGATTCTGTTCCACTGGTTTTTGTGGCTGTTTTGCTGCCAATACCAGGCTGTTGTGATTACTGTCATTTTGTAGTGTAATTTGAAGTCAGGCAGAGTGATGCCTCTAGCCTCATTCTTTTTTCTCAGGATGGCTTTTTCCTCAGGGTCTTTTGTGCTTCCAGCAAATCTGATGATTTTTGTTCTATTTCTTTAAAAATGCTGATGAGATTTTGATGGGGATTGCATTAAATCTGTATAACGATTTAGGTAATAAAGTCATTTTAATTCTGTTGATTCTTCCAATCCAAGAACACAGAATATTTTTTTTCATTTCTTTATGTCTTCTTCGATTTCTTTTAATGGAGTCTTTTAGTTTTCATTATATAGGTCCTTCATATGTATCGTTAAATTTATTCCCAGGTATTTTATTCTTTTTGTTGCAATTGCAAAAAGAATTATTTTTTCCACTTCTTTTTCTGACAATTTATTATTAGAGTATAGGAACACTATAAATTTTCAAATGTTGATTTTATACCCAGAGACTTTACTGTATTGGCTTATAGTTTCTAGTAGTGTTCTTGTGGAGGTTTTAGAGTTTTCTATATAGAAAATCATGTCATCCGCAAATAGTGACAGTCTGACTTCTTCGTTTCCTATTTGGAAGCCTTTTATATCTTTCTCTTGCATATATGCACTTGCTAGGATTTCCAATGTTATACTGAATAACAGTGGCGATAGTGGACTGTCTTGCCTTGTTCCTGATCTTAGAGGGAAGATTTTTAGTTTTTCACCATTAAGTATAATGTTGGCTGAGGGTTTGTCATATATGGCCTTTATTATGTTAAGGTACATTCCTTCTATACCAATTTTGTTAAGTGTTTTGATCATAAATGAATGCTGCATCTTGTCAAAGGCTTTTTCTGCATCTATTGATATTATCATATGATTCAGATTTTTTATTTATTTATGTGGTTATTACATTAATTGATTTTTGTATGTTGAACCATTCCTGTGCCCCTGGGATGAAGCTCACTTGATCGTGGAGTATAATCTTTTAAAAATGTTACTGTATTCAATTTGCTAATATCTTATTTAGGATTTTTGCATCTGTGATCATGAGATATTTGTCTGTAGTTTCTTTTTGTGTGTGTGTTATCTTTACCAGGTTTTGGTATCAGAGTAATATTGGCCTCATAAAATGAGATAGGAAGCATTGCCTGCTCTTAGATTTTTTTGAAGGTTTTGAAAAGAATTGGTATTAAATCTTGAATGTTTGGTAGAATTCACTGGTGAAGCCATCTGGACTTGGACTTTTGCTTTTTGGTTTTTTAATGATTGTTTCAATTTCTATATGCTGATTGGTCTATTTATATTTTTTAGTTCTTGATTTAGTCTAGGAAGTTATATCTTTCAAAGTACTGGTCCATTTCTTCTAGGTTATTAAATTTGGTGTTATACACTTTTTCATAGTATTCTTTTGTGATCCTTTGTATTTCTGAAGTATCTGTCATACTTTCACCTCTTTCATCCCTTATTTTGTTTATTTGTGTCTTTTTTCTTCTTTAGTGAGTCTAGTCAGGGTTTTGCCAATTTTATTAACCTTCTTAAAAAACCAGCTCTTTGTTGCATTTATTTTTCTATTCTTATTTTTTTTCAATTTCATTTAATTGTGCTCTAATTTTGATTATGTCTTTCCTTCTGTTGAATTTAGGCTTCATTTTTTCTTCCTTTTATAGTTTTTTCAAGATGAAACATTAGGTTGTTTGTTTGGGCTTGTTCTTGTTTTTTTGAGTTAGGCCTGTAATGATATGAACTTTCCTGTCATGACCACTTTTGCCATGTCCCCAAAGTTTTGATATCATTATCAAATGATATTATCATTTATTTCTTTGTATCTCTTGACCTCTTTTTATTTTTTCTCTGATCCAGTCATTCTTCAGTAGCATGTTGTTTAATCTCCATGTATTTGTGGTTCTTCCTGTTTTCTTTCTACAATTGATCTCCAGTTTCAAAGCATTATGATCAGAGAATATGGTTGATATGATTTCAAACTTCTTATATTTGTTGAGGCTATCTTTGTGTCCTAGTATGTGGTCAATTCTTGAGGATGTTCCATGTGTAAAAGAGAAGAATGGATAAGCAGCTGTTTTGCAATGAAAGGCTCTGTAAAAGTCAATCATGTCCAGTTGGTCTAATGTGTCATTTAAGGATGTTGTTTCCTTATTGATTTTCTGTTTGGATGACCAGTCCATATCCGACAGTGTGGTATTTAGTTCCTGTACTATGATAGTGTTTGGTGTTTTTCTTTCTTTAGTTCTGTTACTAATTGCTTTTTATATTTTGGGCCTCCCTGACTGGGAGCAATAAGTGTTATGTCTTCTTGGGGCATGATTCCCTTTATCATTATGAAGAGTCCCTCAGTATCTTTTGTTACCTTTTTTTTTTTTTAAGTCTATTTCATCCAATATTAGTACTGCTACTTCCATTTATCCTTGAATGCCATTTGCTTGAATCATCATTTCCT
>NW_006431382.1:905093-906165 GCF_000325575.1 Pteropus alecto | reverse complement strand
TAAAGGATAGTTATTTATATACAGTCATCTATTTTCTTCTTTGTGTGCCTTATCTTCATTTCCCTTTGAATTTGGATCTTTGAATCCTCCTCCTTTCAATCATTGTTTCCTCAGTTTGTCTCTATGTATGCTGAACATTCATTACTATCTTGTTATAACAATTCATTTCTTATTATTAAACGATAATGTCCTGCTCTTAATAAAGGTTGCACTCTCTGTTCCTATTTGTCTGATAGTCATTTTACTCCTATTTATGTATTTTTGTTGTAGTTGTTATTTTGTTTTATGTAAGCCAACCTCTTTCAGTTTTTCCTGTACTGCAGGCCACGTAGTGGAGAATTTCCTCAATTTTTGTATGTCTGGAAAGGTTTTTGTTTCTCCTTCATTTCTAAAGGAGATCTTAACTGGATACATTAATCTAGGCTGGTAGTTCCTTTCACTTAATAGTTTAAATATTTGGTTCCATTTCTTTCCTGCTTGTAAGGTCTGTGCTGAGAAGTCCCATAATAATCTAATGGGTTTTCCTTTGTATGTTATCATTTTTTTTTCCCCTGGCGGCCTTGAGAATTCTATCTTTGTCACTAAATTTTGATAATTGTAATGCAATGTGTCTTGGTGAAGGCCTTTTTGGGTTGAGATAATTGGGTGTTTTGTTGACTTCTTGAATTTCAAGCTCCAGCTCATTCCTTAGATTTGGGAAATTCTCGTCCACTATTTGTCCGAAAATGCTTTCTAGTCCCTGCTCCTTTTCCTTGTCTTCAGTAATGTCCATTATTCTTATGTTTTCTCTCCTGATGTTATCGGCTAGTTTTTGTATTTCTCTTTCATTATTTTTCATTCATAGGTTTCTCTCTTCTTTCTTCCGATTTATTTCTAGATTTCTGTCTTTGATATCACTGATCCTTTCCTCCATTTGGTCAACTGTATTTCCCAAGCTTGTTATTTCATTTTTCAACTCATGTATTGTGTTCTTCATCTGCAGAAGTTCTATTTGGTTCTTTTTGAGAATTTCAATCTCCTTGCTCTGCTAGTCTAGTTGTTTTTTTCAATTCCTGAAATTGTTGATTTGAGT
>NW_006431382.1:904054-904856 GCF_000325575.1 Pteropus alecto | reverse complement strand
GTAAGCTTATTTTCTGGAGATTTTTCTCTTTCTTTCTGAGATGCCTTGTCACCTTGGTTGTTCATGGTGTTTAATGGACTATTTCTCTGCCTGGGCATTAATGGAAATGTATTCTGTTGCTTTTCAAGGAAGAAGAATTATTAAATAAAGGTCTCTCTTTAGCCTGCTGCAAAAAAGGCACTCTCCTCTTGGTCTCAAATAGGTGGCATCTAAGCCTCTTGGATCCCTACTTGTTTCGGTAGCTTTTGCTCAGATTTCCCTGGGACTCCACTGTGATAGGTCTTGGAGGGAATGTGGGGAGGGTCCCTCCAGGTCAGGGTTGAGGGCTGTGGCTCAGCCTCGGTTTTTCAATCTCCACCAGCAAAAATCAACTATTGTTCCTCTGCGGTCCTGCCCCACTTCTCTGATTTCTGCTCTGATGACTATACCCTGCAGCCAGTGGCCACAGCTCTCAGCTTTCCAAGGTTGAGTTGTTCAGGAAACTCGCCGCAGGAACTCATGCTCCTTCTCCCCTCCCCTTCCTCCTGTAGGGAGCTCCAGAGGCTGCGAGAGGTAGCCTCAGTCAGCAGCGTTTTCTCAGATTCCCCAGGGGATTCCTGGTTATTGGTCTCAGAGGGTATGTAGGAAGGGCCCTCTGGGTTGGGAATTGGGGGCTGCAGCTCAGCCTCAGTTTTGCAACTTGGGCTGGTAAAAATCAGCTGTTGTTTCACTGTGTTTCCGCTCGCTTCTCTACTTTCTTCCCTGAAGACTGGGCCCTCTGATTGGCTGCGGTTGTTCAGGAAAGTCACTGGCCTTCACCTCT
>NW_006431382.1:898243-903921 GCF_000325575.1 Pteropus alecto | reverse complement strand
TGTTGTTGTTGTTGAGTTTTAGATGTTCAGCTTTTTGTCATTTCAAAGGGAGAGATCTAGGGACATCTCTCACTCTGCCATGTTTCTGCAGAATCTGATTGTCAATACTTTAAGCTAATAGATTGCAACAAATTTGTTTCCCTTTCCTTAATAAGCCAAACCTATTCCCATTTCTTTCTGTGACTTAATTTCTAAAAGCAATGTTTTCCCTCCATATAGTTCATATTCTTCAGGGATTAGTATCTAATTGATTAAAATTAATCAATTTATTCTATCACTTGACCACAGTGATTGATTCAAGAGTGAATATCTAAGCCAATATGGAAGAGTATTTCTGAAATCGTCTAGGTCCTATCAACATGCTGAGTGCTATGGTTTATTTTATTTTACTTTTTTTTGCCTTTTTATTTATTTTTCTAAATTCTTTAATGTCTCCACATATTTAACCCCTTTTGCTCTATCTACCTTCGTCCTCCTCCCTCACCCCTGACACTCTGGTAACCACTATTCTATTGTCCATGTCCATGAGTCTCTGTTTATTTATTCTGTTCATTTGTTGTTTTTGGTTGATATCCCATATACAAGTGATATCATGTGGTCTTCAACTTTTTATGTCTGGCTTATTTCATTTAGCATGATTATGGTGAAGTCCATCCATGTTGTTGCAAATGGCAGTATTTCATATCTTCTTGTGACTTAGTAATGTTCCATTGTATATATGTACCACCTCTTCTTTATCCAATCATCTATCGTAGGATACTTCAGTACCTTCCATGTCCTGGCCATTGTGAATAATGCTGCTATCAACATCTGTGTGCAAATATCTTTTCGGATATAGGTTTTCAAGTCTTTGGTTTCAATACACAGTAGAGGGATTGCTGGATCATATGGTAAATCAATTCTTAGATTTTGAGGAACCTCCATACTGTTTTCCATAGTGGCTATACCAATTTGCAGTCTCAAAAGCAGTGTGTGAGGGTTCCTTTTTCTCTGCATCCTTTTCTGCATTTGTTATTACTTGTCCTATTGATAACAGCTATTTTAAAAGGTGTGAGATGTTATCTCATTGTGATTTTGATTTGCATTGCCCTAATAGCTATTGATGTTGAGCATCTTTTCATCTGTTTGTTGTCTCCTTGGAAGAAGTGTCTGCCCATTTTTTGGTTGGATCGTTTTTTGTCGTTTTTATTGTTGTTTTTGTTATTGAGTTGTCTGAATTCTTTGTATATTTTGGATATTAGCCCTTATTTGAGGCGCTGCTTGCAAATTATATTTTCCCATTTGGATGGTGGTCTCTTTACCTTGTTGACAGTTTCTTTGGCTATGCAGAAGCTTTCTAGTTTGATGTAGTAGTCTCATTAATTTATTTTTGCTTTTACTTCCCTTGCCTTTGAGGTCAAATTCATAAAATCCTCTTTAAGTCCAACGTCCATGAGTTTAGTACCTATGTTTTCTTCTATGCATTTTATTGTCTCCGGTCTTATATTCAGGTCTTTAATCCATTTTGAATTAACTCTGGTGTGTGGTGATATACAATAGTTTCATTCTTTCGCAGGTAGCTTTCCAGTTTCTTAAGCACCATTTATTGAAGAAGCTTTCCTTTCTCCACTGTATGTTTTTGGTCTTTTTTTTTTGTCAAAAATTACTTGCCCATATAAAACATGGTGTATTTCTGGACTCTCGATTGTGTTCCACTGTCTTTGTGTCTGTTTTTCTGACAATACCATGCCATTTTGATTATAGTCGCTTTATAGTATAATTTGAAGTCAGGCAGACTGAAGCTTCCAGCCTCGTTCTTTTTTCTCAAGATGGCTTTAGAGATTCAGGGTCTTTTCTGTGTATATACAAATATAATTACTGATGGTATTTTGATGGAGATTGCATTAAATTTGTATAATGCTTTAGATAATAACGTCATTTTAACTATGTTGATTCTTCCAATCCAAAGCACAGAATATTGTTCCATTTCTCTGTATCTTCTTCAATTTCTTTTAATACAGTTTTATAATTTTTATTATACAGATGTTTCACATGTTTCATTAAATTTATTCCTAGGCATTTTATTCTTTTTGTTGCAATTGCAAAAGAAATTATTTTTTCCACTTTTTCTGGCAATTTATTATTAGAGTATATGAACACCACTGATTTTTGAACATTGATTCTGTATACAGAAACTTTACCATATTTGCTTATTGTTTCTAGTAGTGCTCTTGAGAAGTCTTTAGGGTTTTCTAAATAGAGAATCATGTCACCCATAAATAGTGACATTTTGACTTTGGGTGCTGTAGTTAAAGAGTTAACATTTGACATAATTACAGACCCTTTTCATAACATAAAGAAAAATCCACTGAAAATGAGGTTGACACACAGAGTAGAACAGATCCAAGATAATTGCAAATAATCTGAAGAGGAGCCCTAATAATGTTTCAGTGCTTAAAACTAGATATAATCACAGATCATAGAGACATTTGTTTACATGATCTGATAAATTTCCTTTTTTATTAAGGATAGTTTGACATGCATTCTTTGATTTGTTACATAAAAACTAACTGAAAGTTCTCCATATACATTATTGCTATTACTTATAAACCCTTGCACAGTGTTAGAATCTTTTTCACCATGGTGCTGTTACCATTTAATTGGAGTTGCCATATAAAATGCAACCTATTTTTATCCCTAAACTTAGTATATGTCAGACAATATGCCAGATGATATGGAAGGTATATAGATGAATGAGATAGTTCTTGCTCTCCAGGAATGGCCAGTTAGCCACAGAAGTTAAGACATTTACATAAATAAGGTAAAAAATGATACAGTCTTAAGAGATACAAGTTAAATACTATAAACATTTATAAAGACATTTGATTACTTATGGTTCAATAGATAGGGAAAGTAAATAGAAGAGGTGTCATTTGAGGAATGAGTTGAATTTAGACCTATGGATATGGAGAAAGGTGGTTAAATAATGAAGAAAAACATTGGTAAAATCAGAGATGCTTTATTCTACAAGAGTAGTTCCAGTATCTTTTTTATTTCATATATAAATATTTGTTTTATATTTTAAATAAAATGATTTTTTTATGCATTTCTTAAACATAGGATACCAGTGATGCAATTTAATGTCTTATTTTCACATAAGGATAAAAAAGGTCTATAATTGGGAGAGCGACTTACCCAAGACCACTGAGTTAATGACAGAACTGTTGTTAGTGAAGTGAGAAACAAAATTTGAACAATGGCCAACCTTGGTTTGAATCCTATCAAGGTTATGGACCAGGTGTTTGGTCTTGGAATATTTGCTAATTTTTTTTAGAGCTGCATTTTTAACTAATTTATATAAAGGACATAATAAGTATTTCACAGGATTGTTAAAATAGAATTAATGTATACATTTTCTATTGTGTTTTATCTGGAATATATTATGTCTTTATAATAAATGTGAGCACATCTCCATAAAACTTCTCAATTGGCCATTAAATACACTTTTCTATTTTAAGAAAAGTGGCCCCAACAGGATTTTTCTGCATAAACTGCTTTGATTCATGCAACATTCTATGTAAGAATAGCCAAATTTTCAAACCTGGATGCAGCTGATTGGTCTATGAAATAGTGCACAAGGACAATGAGCTGGGCACAAGAACAGCCATTCATTTCTGAGGTGGTTTGGTATTAAGTCTCCCACAGTGAGTGAAATCAACCAACCCGATCAAAACATCTCTTGGAAAATTTAAATACTAGATGAATAAAAGAAGATATATTACTTAGCTCAGGTTGCTGTTCCAAGTGACAGTGAATGATGTTTTCTCTTTTCTATGAAGAGCAGTGCATATCCCAATATTAGATATCCTGATATCTGTGTTGACAATGTGACAAATAAAATTATTTCTTCTATGTCTTCACAATTAATATCTATAACTAAAGTTAATCTGTGATTTAACTTTTCTTGAAACCCAAAGAATTTTACAGCTTCACTCGTATGTTCTCATTAAATATTACAAAGAGGAGGTGGATGTGGAGGAGGAGGAGGATGACGAGGAGGAGCAAGTATGTAGTGGAAGAAATGAAGGAGACCGAATAATCAAGGAAATGTAAAATTACATATGAACTCTCATTATGTCTCAGAACAATGTATATGTTATCATATATGTTTACAGCCACTTAGTAAGATAGGACTCATTTTGCAGATGAAGAAACTGAAGCTTGGGTAACAAATTAACTGTCTCTAAATCATACAGCTTAGAAGTGGAAAACCATTTCTTTCTACCACAACCTGAAGCTTAAGGCAAGTATTTTTCTACTTTTAGTTTTGTATGAGACTCATCTACCACCAAACTGGTTTTTATCTTTCTTTGCTTTCAAGAGTATCATCTTATTCCCCAAATGATGTTTACCCTCACCACTTGCTTCAGAGGCTACCACCATGTATTAAGCTGCAGATCATTTGTGGTGATTCAAAGCTTAACAGATTACTCATTCTGTTCACTGAAGCTAATGAATTAAAGTATTTAATGTTTGTTTGGTAAACTGCTATGCTAAATGCTCTTTTGACTTTTATTAATAATACACATTGAGCTTTTATGGCCTGTGAAAGCAGCTTTCCATCTAACTTATGCTGTTCCTATTAACAGTTTGTTAATGAAATTCTATTAACTTCCTTCAAATCAAAAGTTATTTTTATTCTCCTCTTTAATTTTTATTACTTGTACAAAAAAAAAACCTCACTAAAATTTGGATAAACTATGTTTTTACTAGTTTTTTTTTCTATAAAGAAAATAATACTTTGCTAAACCTGGGAAATTTCACGGTTCAGTAACAAGGCTCCACACAAGACATAGGCCTAAATCTCTTTCTTTTCCTCATACTTTCTTCTAGCTGCCTGAGTACCTCCAGGCTCAGCACTAATAATAAAGTAAAAGAATTCTGACTTCCTCACTTTTACTGTGATTTGTTTCCTTTTAATCTAAAATTTTTATTTAACTTTTCTAAATCCATATTTTTAAAAGCCTGATTACCTTTCTTCAGGTTGAACTTTTTCAGGAGGAAAAGATAAAGGAATATTAGGGGACATGTGAACAGTGGATGTTTTGTTTGTTTATTGTTTTCAACACGTAAGTCACTAAACAAAAAAATATTTATTTTTTATATTTATTAATTTACATGATAAATAGTTTTGGAACAATCATTTATAGTTCTTTGTAAATCTAAGGTGAAATAAGTAAATGTAAGTCAAGAAACAAAGCTTGTGGTTTACTTTACTTTTTGCTATTAAATGCTGAAATAAAACTTATCCTTCTTTTTTCTTTATTGTGAGAATAGAAAATTCCATTTCTCACTTTAACCATAAGAAACCTAGAAGGTAAAATAATATTTTTGAACTATATGAATATCATAAGTTGAAACCTTAGTGGATTTTGTGCCTTTAAAAATTTCATTCAGAAACCCTCATAGTGCCATAGAAAGTCTGGTAGCCTTATGTCATTCTATGATGTAGGTATAATACTATAAATCTTGTTGTAAAATAACTGACTATGACATAAATTCATCCATAGAATACATCCAAATAACTAACCCTATCCTACCACTTCCTCTATTCTAAGACCTAGGAGGCTGTTTTCCAATCAACTTAATGTGTGAGTCATAACTTGAGAGATTCCCATTTATTTGTCCTACAAATAGTG
>NW_006431382.1:877990-898173 GCF_000325575.1 Pteropus alecto | reverse complement strand
TTTTTCTCTGGCCTGCACATGTAACTAAAAGTAGTACTAAATATACTGTGAATAAATGACTAAAGAAGGACTTCCAGTCAGGATGATCAAGTAAGGAAAAGTTGTGCTTGCTACTTTTCATGACCACATGAAATATACAATTAAATTACAGAACAACCATCATTGAGAATCGCCTGCAGTTCTGAAGAGAAGTTGCATAACTAAGAACATATAGAAGAAGCCATGTCAAGATTGGTAGGAGAGGCAGAGATGCAGAACAGGTTGGTCCTACACCCGCATGTTGTGGTTCAAAATCAGGAGGGATATATCGGCTGTGGATTTCCCCCTTGAGAAATGAAGGGTCCCAACTCCATACCAATGTCCTCAAACCAGGGTTATAGTGCCAAGAAAAGAAGTCTCCATAACTTCTGGCTGTGGAAAACAGCAAAGATCATGCCCAAATGAGACCAAGGGTTGCTGGAAGAGAAGGAAGTCCTTTTAAAGGGCCTGTGTATGGACTTACTCATGGATGGAAACACTTGCTCTGAGCTCCAGTGCTGGGGCAGCAGCTCAAAAGATGCCAGGGATAAATGGAAAGGAACTGAATTATCTGGCTTTAGGGCAAGAAGTGAAGAGGAAACTTTCTCCTAGACAAAAGTGCTGGCAGAAGTCATTGTTATTTTATTGAGCCCAGCCGGCACCCAAAGTGCAAATTCAGGCAACTGCTATATCTGAGTCCCCATCAAACTAGTTAACACTCATTTGCCTTGCCCTGGTGATTCCTTCAGACCCCAACCAACTTGTGAGTCCACCCAAGCCAATTCCAGTGGCTTTTCTATACAAACACTTGGATGCTGCTTCAGACTTTCCTAAAATCTCTCAAAGGTTTATAAACCCCTAACAAACAACATCTGGCCTCGGCATGCCCCGTAACTCTTGCTAAGTGGTCAAGATTGTGGAATAGGTAAACACTGTGCTTGTCTCCTTCCATGACCATATAAAATGACAACTAAATTATAGAACAATCAACCTGGAGAAACATGTAAAGTCTAGCTAAACATAACCTATGACTAAGGATATAAATAAGGCCATGTCAAGATTGATGGGAGAGGCAGAGATGTGAATTGAGCTGGTACTACACCAATGTGAGAATTGGGAGGGATATCTCAGCTGCAGAGGTCCTTCCTGAAGAGCAAGGGATCTCATCCCCACACTGGGCTCCCCAGCATAAATCACCACTGCTGGAAAGAGGAGCCCACACATCTGGCTGTGAAAATCAATGGGCACTCCACCCATTCAGGTGAGACTGAAGGCTATGGGAAACCCAGGTGTCCTTCTTAAAGGGCCTGCACAGACTCTCTCACTCAGAGCCTTCAAGGGAGGGAGAGCAGCTTAAGAGGTGACAGAGGCATATAGGAAGAGACTAAGTTGAGTGGCTTCTGGGTGAGGGTAGGAGGGACAGCTGTAGGTGTTCTCATGTTGAGCCCTAATTTCATGTAGCAGGCAGGCACAATCTTTCCATTTCTGAGATCTCTCCCCACATAGCCAAAGCTGAACCTGCATTGGACTGATGAATATCACTCAACCCACCCTGGAGACTTCCTGAGACTCCAACTCACCCAACTTGTTTACCACCCAAGGCTCTTTTAGTGTTTGTGTCTTATGGGCCAGTGGTGGCAAGCCTCAGGGTGCACTGGTCCTTTTGCTGAGTTGTCCCAGGCCCAGTACTTTTCACAGCTAACCTCAGTCTGCAGTGTGGCCTCTCACATGCACCTCCAGGTCCAGAATAGGCAGTGACTAACCATAGATTGCTTTGTAACTCCTACCAGATAGCCTCAGCCTGGTGACAGACAGTGGCTGAACTTGGGAGCCCCTCCCAAGAGGCCCCAAAACCAACACACACAGAAGACAGCTTTAGACCACAATAGAGCACTACCTGGCCTGCTGAGGCCATCCTTTGTATATGTCACTTGTAAAAAATAAAATATGTCCCAAATTAAGAAACAGAAGAAAACTCCAGAAAAAGAATTAAATCAAATGGAGGAGAACAATCTACCAGATTAGAGTTCAAAACAATGGTTATAAGGATGTTCAAAGAACTTATGGGAAAACTAGATGAACTCAGTGAGAACTCAACAGAGTGATAGTAAGTATAAACAAGGATATAAAAATCATAAAAAACAACCATTCAGAAATGAAGAATACAGTAATTGCAATGAAGAATGCACTAGAAAAAATCAACAGCAGATTAAATGAAAAAAAGGATCAAATCGGATATTTGGAAGATAAGGTAGCATAAAACATCCAACCTGAACAGCAAAGAGAAAAAAATAAATTAAAAAAAAAAAAAGAAAGAAAGAAAAAAAAAGATGAGCTTAGTTTAAGGGACCTTTGTGACAACATCAGGCATAATGGCATTCACATCATAGGGATGCCAGAAAGAGAAGAGAGAGAAAAAGATATTGAAAAACTATTTGAAAAACTAGTGACTAAAATTTTTTTAACCTAGTGAAGGAAATAAACATAGAAGTCCAGAAAGTGCAGAGAGCTTCAAAGAAGATGAACCCGACCAAAGAGGCCACACCGAGACATAGCATAATAAAAATGCAAAAAATTAAAGACAGAGAGAGAATCTTAAAAGCAGCAAGAGAAAGCAGTTACCTACAAAAGAGCTCCCATAAGACTATTAGCTGATTTTTCAACAGTAAGTTTGCAGGCCAGACGGGATTGACATGAAATATTGAAAGTGATAAAAAAAGAAAAAGGAAAAATTTTATAACCAAGACTACTCTACCTAGCAAGGCTATCAACTAAAATTGAAGGTAAAATAAAGAGCTTCCCAGACAGGAAAAAAACTAAAGGAACTTAACAACAAGACAGTATTACAAGAAACATTAAAGGAAAAAGTGGAAAAAAGAACAAATATGAATAATAAAATGTCAGTAACTATGAACTTATCAATAATCACTATAAATGTAAATGTATTAAATATTCTAATAAAAAACCCTACAATATTTGAATGGATAAGTAAACAAGACCCAAGTACATACTGTCTACAAGAGATTCACTTCAGATCGAAAGACAGACAGACTGAAAGTAAAAGAATGAAAAAAGATATTTCATGCAAATAAAAATTAAAAAAAAAATTGGGGTAGCAACATTTATATCAGACAAAGTATACTTTAAAACATAGCCTATAATAAGAGACAAAGGACATGCTATAATGATAAAGAGATTAATCCATCAAGAGGATATCACTCTTGTAAACATTTATGCACCCAACATAAGAGCACCTAAACACATAAAACAAATATTAACCAACATAAAGTGAGAAATTAACAGTAATACTGTCATTTTTGGGAACTTTAAAACCCCATTGACATCAAGGGATAGATGTTCCAGACAGAAAATCAATGAGAAAACAGTGGCTTTAAATGACACATTACACCAGATGGATGTAAATAATATTTTAGAGTATTTCACCAAAGGAGCAGAATATACATTCTTTTCAAGTGCATACCAAATATTTTTCAAGATAGACAACATGTCAGGCCACAAAACAAGTCTCAATAAATTTAAGAAGACTAAAGTTTTATCAAACATCTTCTCCAACCACAATGAGGTAAAACTAAAAATCAAATACAAGAAATAAATTAAAAATACATGAACATATGGATACTAAGTAACATGCTACTAAACAATGAGATCAATCAGTTAACAATGTTATCAAGGAAGAAGTAAAAAATGCCTTGAGACAAATGAAACAAAAACAAAATTACCCGAAATCTATGGGACACAGTGAAGGGAGTCTTAAGAAAGAAATTCATAACAATGAGTGTAGATGCAAAAATCCTCAACAAAATATTAGCAAATTGAATTCCATAATAACGAAAGCAATATATAGATTCAGTACAATCCCTATCAAAATACCAATCACATTTTTCACAGAACTAGAACAGGTAATCCTAAAATTTATATGAAACTCTAAAGGACCCCCAAATAGCCAAGGCAATCTTGTGAAAGAAGAACAAAGTTGGAGGTATCACAATATTTGATTTCAAACTGTAATACAAGGCTATAGTAATCAACACAGCGTGGTACTGGCATAAAACAAATACATAGATCAACAGAATAGAGTCCATAAATAAATCCATGTCTATATGGTCATTTAATCTATGATAAAGACAGCTAGAATATACAATGGGGTTAAAACAGTCTCTTTAATAAATGGTGTTAGAAAAACTGGTCAGATATATGCAAAAAAAAAACTGAACCACTTTCTTATATCATATTCAAAAATAAACTTAAAATGGATTAAAGACTTTAATGTGAGACTTGAAATCATAAAACTCTTGGAAGAAAACATAGGCGGTAAAATCTCTGACATTACTCTTAGTAATATTTTTTCTGATATATCTTCTTGGACAAAGGAAAACCAAAATAAAAATAAACAAATGAGACTACATTAAACTGAAACATTTTGCACAGTAAAGGACACCATCATCAACAACAAAAAGAGAACCTACTGAATGAAAGAGTATTTGCCTATGATACTTCTCATAAGGGGTTAGTGTCCAAAATTTATAAATAACTCATAGAACTCAACACAAAAAAACAAACAAACAAACTAACAAACAAACAAACAAAAACATTTCTAATTAAAAAATGGGCTGAGGACATAAATAGGTATTTCTCCAAAGAGGACATATAGATGGGCAATAGATATATAAAAAGATGCTCAAGGCCACTAATTATCAGAGAAATGTAAATTAAAACCACAAAGAGATATCATCTCATACCTATCAGAATAGCTGTCATCAATAAATCAAAAGACAAGTGTTGGAGAGGATGTGAAGTAAAGGAACCTATCATGCATTGTTGGTGGAATTGCAAACTGGGGCAGCCACTATGGAAAACAGTTTGAAGGTTCCTCAAAAAATTAAAAATAGAACTACCTTAAGAGCCAGCAATTTTCATCTGGGTATTTATCTGAAGAAATCTAAAATCGTAGTTTGAATAAATATATGCATCCCTATGTTTACTGCAGCACTATTTACAATAGCCAAAATAGGAAAGTAACCTTAGTGTCCACTGATAGATGATTGGATGAAGAATTTGTGAATATGACTCAGCTATAAAAAAGTAAAATCTTACCATTTGCAACAACATGGATGGACGTAGAGGATATTATGCTGAGTGAAATAAGTCAGATAGAAAAAGACAACTACCATATGATTTCACTTATACATGAAATTTAAGAACAAAATAAACGAACAAACAAAACAAAAACAGACTTATAGACACAGAGAACAAACTGGTGTTTGCTAGATGGGAGAGAAATCGGGAGGCTGTGTGGAAAAGTGAAGGGAATAAGAAGCACAAATTGTTAGTTAGAAAATAGTCACTGAGATGTGAATACAGCACAAGAAACATAGTCAGTAATATTGTAATAACTATGTATAGTGCCAGTGGGTACTGGAATAATCAAAGGGTCACTTTGTAAATTATATAAATGTCTAAGCACTATGCTGTACACTTGAAATCAGTATGAATTAAAATTAAATGTCAAAAAATAATAAATATTAACATTAAAAAATAACAAAATAAATAAAATAAAGATATATGCTAAAAATAATGCAAAATATAA
Organism: Pteropus alecto; assembly: GCF_000325575.1. Lineage (NCBI taxonomy): Eukaryota > Metazoa > Chordata > Mammalia > Chiroptera > Pteropodidae > Pteropus > Pteropus alecto. The sequence continues at coordinate 892,547 of NW_006431382.1, read as the reverse complement.
TTGAAGAGATATTTAAATAAGATTGTCCTAAAATTTTTTAGAAATTGTCTATCATAAGGTACAAGATATTTTGAAGTTGTTTGCAATTTAATCGCATTTCCATTTTGTTTCCTTGACTTATCAAGCAACCTGTTCCATAATGTGTTGTTATAATTGAGGGAGATGAAAAGTGAAATTAATAAAGGTGTATAATTGGTTTCTTTTATTTTATTGAGTGCTATTGTTCAGATTTTTATGTTATCTTTTTATGGAATGTTAAAATTCAAAGGAGACTTTGCATATGGTATTTAAAATTATTTTCTCTAAGCTGTTTTCGTTCACATGTTCCATGTCTTACAAGAAATAATTAAGGTCTTGAGAAGCAAAATGATGTTAATATAGATTGAGATTTTTTTTTAGCTTGAATACATGAAAAATAAATGGACATTTAGAAGTAATTTACATACCTCCATTTATAATTAAATACTTTATTCAATCCCCAGAAGTGTGGATAAAATCTCCCACAAGTATTTTTGAACCAGAAAAAAATGGTTCCTCAAATAATTAACAGCTTGTCCTTAGACATTTCCTAAAGGAACATACAGGCATTAAGTGATAATTCAGTTTAGTTACATCGCATAATGTTTTTTCACTTCGATTGGGCTGATATACTCAACCAAGTAACCCCTTATAATTTGATTATATGCCCTCTCATTTTATAATTCTTTTCCCAGAAACTTAATAAATTGCACAAATATGAGATAAATTATACCAGGTAATTTAAGTGTAAATTAGAGATGCCTTAACTTGGTCTTGTAACCAATTTATTCTGATCCTGGAATATGTCGAAATATTCAAAACAAATTATCATGAATTAATACAGAGATAGATAAATGATGATAGATAGATAGATAGATGATAGATAGATAGATAGATAGATAGATAGATAGATAGATAGATAGATAGATAGATAATAGATAGATGATAGATAGGTGATAGAATACAAACTATATTACAACGGACATGATATAATTCAGTTAGAGTAATAAGAATAATATTGTGGCCTCTGGATATAATAAGACAACTTCCTAGCGTAGGTAAATCAAGTTTCTTTTTTAGTGCAAGCTACTTTTTTTATTAAAAAATTGGAGGTGACGTTGATTAATGAAATCAAATAAGTTTCAAGTGTACAAGTGTATGATTCCACAATATGTCATTATATATTTATATTGCAGTGTGTGTTCACCATACAAAGTTAGATTTCCTACCATAACCAAATATTTGACCCCTTTTACCCCTATCTACTCCCATTTCCCCCTTTCACTCTGGTAATCACTAATCCACTGTCCTTGTCCATGAGTCTCTGTCATGTTTGTTTGTCGGTTTCAGTTTTATATCCCACATATTAGTGAAATCACATGGTTTTCAACTTTTTCTGTCTGGCTTATTTCGTTTAGCATTATTATCTCAAGATGCAACCATGTTTCTAAAAATGGCAGTATTTTATCTTTTCTTATGGCTGAGTAATATTCAATTGTATATATGACCAAAACTTCTCTATCCAATCACCTATTGTAGGACACTTCAGTTACTTCCAAGTCCTGGCCACCAAGAATAATGCTGCTATGAACATTTGTGTGTAAATACCTTTTTGGATATATATTTTCAAGTCTTTGGTTTAAATACCCAGCAGAGAGATTGCTGGATCATATGGTAGATCATCAATTCTTAGTTTTTGAGGAACCTCCACAGTTTTCCACAGTGGCTGTACCAATTTGCTGTCCCACCAGCAGTGTATGAGGGTTCCTTTTCATCCGCATCCTTTCTAACATTTGTTATTACTTGTCCTGTTGATAACAGCTATTCTAACAGGTGTGAGATGGTATCTTATTGTGGTTTTCATTCGCATATGCCTAATAGGTAGTGATGTTGAGCATCTTTTCATATGTTTATTGGCCATTTGTATGTCTTCTTGGGAGAAGTGTCTGTCCAATTCCTCTGCCCATTTTTTAATTGAATTTTTTGTATTTTTTGTTGTTTTTGAGTTGTGTGAGTTCTTCACATATTTTGAATATTAAGCCCTTATCAGAAACATTATTTGCAAATATATTTTCTCATTCATATATTTGACTCTCCCTGATCAATTGTTTTTTTGCTGTGCAGAAGCTTTTTAGTTTGATGTAGTCCCATTTATTTATTTATTTATTTTGCTTTTACGTCCCTTGCCTTTGAAGTCAAATTCATAAAATCTTCTTTAAGTCCAAGGTCCATGAGTTTAATTCCTATGTTTTCTTTTATGCATTTTATTGTTCCAAGTCTTCTATTCAGGTCCTTAATCCATTTTGAGTTCATTTTGGTTTATGGTGATAGAAAACAGTCTAGTTTCATTCTTTTGCAGGCGGCTTTCTTTTTTTCCCAGCACTATTTATTGAAGAAGCTTTCTTTTCTTCATTGTTTTTGTCTCCTTTTTAGAAAAATATCTGCCTGTATGTTTATTTGATGATTTCTTATACCTACAATATGTACTTAAGTAGTACTGTGAGCTCAGAGACTATATAGGTGCTTTGATTGAAACATGATACAAGCAAAAGCCTTATTCTGGTCATTAAGACACCTTCATTGGTTGAAAAGATAATATAAACACAACACACACAAATATATACTTTGAATTCAGATAGACAGAGCATATTAATCAATTTATGTACAGATGTGAAAAAAATCTGATGAAATTCCATTGTTCCTATAAACTAAAATATTCTTATTCTCATAATATTTATTTTCTTATCAAAGAAGGTACAGATAATGTTTGATATAATTTAAAATAACAGAGACAATGAAGAAAATGTTCATTTCTTAGATTTTACATTACAGGAAGTTGTTTCTTTTATATTATGCTTTTATTTGACTCTGTTCTCTTGTAATGAACCTGTCACTATAAAATTGATTTAAAATATTAATATTGTTTTACTTGGCCACGATTTATTATATATTTTTGGCTTTGACTTAATTATTACAAAGTAGCATTTAATGATTCTTTGGTAGAAAGAAAAAAATACTCTGAGTATGATTGTTAAGTTATAGCATTGAGAAAAGTGGTTTTAAATATTAGGAAGTACTTTATAATAAATAAAAGCTAAATATAGTTTTGAGAGTACTGGTTTTTAAACCCAATCATATAGTTTAAAAAAGTGAGAAGAAGAAGCAAAAGAGTAAGCTAATTGCAAGTGTGGCTAAATGAATTTAATCTATTCTTAACCTCACTTTATAATGACAGCCGAATTAAATGGAGACAATCACGAATCACAGGAGGATGAGAGTTGGGTAACTAATTGGCTTATTTTCTGCGCTGTCAGAATCTTCTCAAGCAATTTTCTTCAATTATAACTGTAAATCAGCATGCCATTTCCTCCACATAAACTATCCATCGCCTAAGGACTAAATAGGTACCCTGGGACAGCACGTAATGAATTGTTAGAGACCATTTTCCACCTGTGAATCATTATGTGGAATTCTCAGTAAAATGCCAGCATTAAAACTCTCTAAAAGTCCATTTTTATTAAAAAAAAATTCCACACAAAAATGCATTACATGCATAAGGCTTACTGCCTTGGTCATCAACAAAAATAGATCAAACTCTCTGAAACAAAATAGAACAAAACAGAAGTCAAATGTTGCCCGCATATGCTTACCTCTCTGCTGGATGTACTTGGCTCCTCTGTGTATCAAATAAATGCTATGTTAGCCAGAGACTGCTGGTAGTTTTAGTTTGGGTTGTGCCTTTGTTCTGTAATTTTAGTTCAATCAATTTTACTACTCAGAGTAACATATAATATTGTCTTCCACACATCGACATTTCTGTTGTATTCTTCTAGAAGTGAAAATACACTATAGTTTTGGGTTGTCATTTAAAAAAACATTAATTAGCCAAAAGTTTTATTATCTTCAAAATTTATGTTTCTTTTATACAAATAAGGTAGTTATCTGACAGATGGATTTCAAGAACTTCCAGGGAAGTGACCATATCTTTATAGTAATGTTCAATTGCAAATCAAGAAAATAAAATATTTTGGGAGAAACTCTAAAGTATAGGCTATTTTTATAAAAGAATCTTTTAGGAGTCTAATATGACATCCAGTGTATTAAAATACATGTAATAAGCCATTATTATGATGTCATATCTATTTTATTATGCCATCATGAAATTTAATTGGAATCAGTTAGCGCTGTAATGGCTTTTAATAATTTTTAGCCCTTCTGTCTAAGCATTTATTAGGGGATTTTGCACAATGTGTATTCAAGAAATGTTGAAGATTGAAATTTTTAAAACTTACCTATTAGGTAAGACACAGAGATTTACAGATAAAGATGGGAAGGTACATGATGAAAGTAAAGTAAACCTTTGACATTTATATGACTCCTTTTAGGAAACAACATTTACTTAAATGTCAATAGCTATTAAGACATCTGAAGCAAGGGTTTGTGGAGAAAAACACATATTTAACCTGTAAAGAATTTTGTACATGTCCACAAATACAACTTGGAATATGTAAACACATCATATATTCTAGAAAAGAAGTAAATTGAATTCTCTTAAAAACTATCAGTCATCTCAGACAAGCCCATATTTATTCTTTAGTTTATTTTTTTTTCTGAGATTGATTTAACTGTTACCACAGGAAATATAAACATCAAAGTATAAATTTAAAGATGGCAAATTTTATTGTATTTTTGTTTTTTTAGTGCTTCATATTGTTAACAGTTCTTTCAATAATTGAACATTGTACTCAAAAGAATTTAATTTCTGAGTAGCAGAAGCTGACATTTTTAAAACAACAAAGTAAAACTTTTTTGTTGTGAGTCTGTCAAAATCAATATGTATGCAAAAGCTGAATCTAGCTGGGAAATTTAGAATATTGATCATTTTTAGAAGGCAGTTATACTAAAGTTATATGATCAATGTATTCTTTAAAGATTTGAAACTTTGCAAAAGCAGTCTTTGCTGTTTTGTTTACCTCATAACCTAATGCTCAGACAGTACCTGCCAACATAGTCTTTGCTCAATAAATATTCATTGAATGAATGTTTGAATGAGTCATTGAAATAAAAACAGCTGCATGAAAGAGTAAAATGTTATACTAGTTTTATAACTTGAAGCTTATCTATGAACCATTGTAGGACAATATAACATAAAAAATATTAATTATTTGTGAGAAAGACTTATTCCATTTGTAATAGTACCACAAGTAATTATATTTTACACATACCCACTATCATATTTTAGGGAATTTAAGTATTTTATTACCTCTTTTGGAAAACATGTACAACATTATAAACCTCACTGTTCAACATCTTTTCCATCTCACTTAAGAGAAAAAGACAATGCTGATTTAGTTAACAATCATGTCCCCCCCACCCCCTCTTAGGTCAACAGTATATCTCTCAAGAATTTGGTGAACATCATAAATTTCAACTTCCACGTGAATTAACAAATTAAATAGAGAAAATTTAATTCACTTAAAATTTAAAAGAGCTTTGAATTTTTTTTGAAGTTGACTAAATAGAAAAGACATAACAAATGACATGCTCAGATAATAATATTTAAATTTACTTATTAGGACAAGCCCAAATTTTAAGGTTTAAGAAGATAAAAACAATTTTCATGTATAACATCTGTTTGATTTTTATAACTAAAACTTAAGAATATGTGTTGTTAATATTGTTATTCTTTGTTTCGATCTTATTCATGAAAGAAGTGTGCGTATGCCATGCCTAATAGTCCCATTTATTCTTCAACTGTTACAACTAAAATATATTTGGTTAATCTCACAAGATTGTCTGACATGTAGATTTGGCATTTTATTTGGGCAATCATATAACCTGAAGAAAGTATTTGAAGTTTTCATTCATAAACCTAGGCAGATATGAATAACAAAGCTGCCACCTTGAAGAGCAGAGTAAAAATGTTAATATATTCACAAAGATACACTATAATAATTGCTACACACAGTAACAATTTCATTTTTAAAAATCTATAAATAAGATGTTCTTTTATTGCGTTTTTGACTTGAGGTGAACATGAAGTAGACCAGACATTTCTATCTATTCAGGTCAGGCCATCTTAATTCTACAAGATACAATTCCAAGAATCTCTCAGGAAACACTGTTTAGTCATAATGAATGCATAGGTTTGCTTTATGTTTTTCCAAAGCCAGGCAAGGCTCAGTTTGAGCTTGGCTAATATCTAGGTTCAGAGGACAGAGAAACATGAGATGATTGTGACTATATTAATAAAAAATGAACAGCACTGGTAGTTTTAAGAAAATAAGGAAAGAGATAGTAAGTTGTCACTTCAAAAAGTGTCATGGGCATCTGACAAACATGTAGCACATAGACATAGCTAATGCTTAAGCAGCCCCTGTGGTTCTTTCAAACCCGTAAAGTAAGGTTCAAATACAAGACAATTTCTGGGAATATAATTTTCCCAAGGATCAAAAATATAAACTTAGCTCACTCCATAGATCCTATTTTATGAAGTCAAGTCTTGGTTTTTGAGTGATTTGAGAAATTCAAACTTGAAGAAAGTACAGTAAACTCACCTAAGTAATGGTAACTAAATTTATACAGTACACAGATTTATTATTATTTAGATCAAACCCTTCATTCCATTTCAGTGTAACTTAACAGACAAATAGAAGTTGAAACAAGGTACAGTAGGCTGAATAGCTAGAGATGGCATATAGCTTGAGAGGAATTGGAATGTTGACAAACTAATGAGAATACTTTAGTCTAGAAAACTTCCTTAAAAATGTATCAGGTCATCAGCCCTGGTTGAATAACCATGTGTAATCATATTAAGTAGATTTATTAAGACATCCTGCTCTTAAATTAGTCAATATTTTATTTTTCTAACCCTTAACCTAGTATTTAGTCTTTTATAAACAAGGACCATGTATTATTAAACAAAAATACATTGAGAACATATTGTGTACTGAGGGCTGCAGGAGATACAAAATAAATAAAATTTAAATCCCTTTCCTCAAGATCTTTAAAGCTATTAGAAGAGATGAAAATGTTCACCAGTGTACAACAAACTCATGAAGGTTATGTGCTACAGTTGAAAAACATGCTATAATAAAACAGCTTACTAGTGCCCAATTTGTTGAGTATTTAAAAAACTTACCTTAAAGGAATTTCATACTCTTTGGACCTTATAGGGTTTTCTTTTTTATATCCCATACAATGTTTATTTTACAGTCAGAGAAATGTTGGTGTGTTTTCTGTTTCACAATGGTGAGGAGTCTCACTACAGTACTAAAAGAGAAACAGAAGACAGCAAAAAGAGATAAGCACACAACATTCCTAGAATTTCTGTAATTAGACTTTTTCCGTATGTAGTGAGTGTATTGGCTGAAACTTATATTTAAAAAAAATGGTTAATAAATACATAAGTTGTACTCTGTGTTGAGCACTATTGCTATAGCAATTTCTCTTTCTTTGTCTTTCAAATGAACATTGCTTTCAAATTACTTACCTGCTCACTGATATATTACTTTGTTCTACTCTTCCTTGTTCAATCATTCTAAATAAGAACCTTATTTTTTTTTTGCTGCTCTTAATTAGAATACATCTATTTAAAGGATGTTTCAGGTGATGGTAGGCAAATATGAGATAAACCTCTAAGGATGAAGTAGCAAATGTTTTTAATCACATATTTACTAACTCTGATATAATAGCTGTCCTTTTTAGGGGCACTGGGTAGAAAACTTCAGGTACTTTGCTAATTATTCTCTCTGTGTTAATACCCACTGCAACACTATGAGAGAAACATTGTATTTTTCTCATTTCACATATATGAAAACTGAGAAGCAAAAGGTTCAGATACATGACCAAGGATTGATATTTAAACCAAGGCCTGTGCTTTTTGCACTCTTGAAGACATTCTATCCTAACTCTGAACTAAAGAATATCTGGCATGTATGCTTCCACTCTTTTCTTCAATGTCCTTGGTAGTCATTGCTGAATGGTCGGATCCATTTCAGCTCAGTACTCTAGTTGCTACTATAAACTGATTGGAATTGACATGGAAGATAAAAGAGTTTTATCATCTTTGCCATAATCCAAATGTAATTTTTTTTGTCATTTTATATGTTTAAATGCCTTTAAATGCATATTTTAAATGACACCAAGCACATTCAGAGTTATTTTTAGGTAATATTTTACTGAAACTGATGAAAGAGAAAAAAAAAAAAGACAAAGGAGACCAAAGATCACTTTTAGTACTATGTCAGATTTTTCAAAAATGGAATTTTACAGAGTTAAAAATAAGCCGAAATAAGTGTTTTTTCATGTAGCCATTATGGAAAACAGTTTGGAGATTCCTTAAAAATTAAAAATGGAACTATATTATAAACCAGCAATTTCACTTCTTGGTATTTATCTGAAGAAATGCAAAAGACGAATTCAAAAATATATATGTACCCCTATGTTCACTGTAGTGTTATTTACAATAATCAAGATATGAAAACAACCTAAGTGCCCATCAGTAGGTGATTGGATAAAGAAGGAGTGGTACATATACAATGGAATATTACTCAGCCAAAAAAAGAATGAAATCTTACTATTTGTGACAATGTGAATAGACCTGGGAGATATCATGCTATGTAAAATAAGCAAGACAGAGAAAGACAAATACCATATGATCTCACTTATATGTGAGATCTAAAGAACAAAATAGGTGATCAAATAAAACAGAAACAGACTCATAGATAGAGAGGACAAACCGACAGTTGCTATATTGGTGGGGGTTTAGAGGGCTGGGCAAAAAGGTGAAGAAATAAAGAAATACAAATTGGTAGTTATGAAAGTCATGGGGACATGAAGTACAGCATAGGGAATATAGCCAATAATATTGTAATAACTATGTATAGTGTCAGATGGGTAGTGAATCATATGTATAGTGAATCATATGTATAGTTCCATATGTATAGTGAATCAGGGGAATCACTTTGTAAATTATATAAACTTCTAACCACTATGCTGTACATCTTAAATTAATATAAAATAACACTGAATGTCAACTGTAATTGAAAAATTTTAAGTGTTTATTTATTTATTTTTTTACACCTAGATCAGCAATGTATTTTTGTTGAACAGAGTTGAAAGAGAATTTTAGTCTAAGGGTCATGATGTATAATTAAACATATAAATGTCAAATTCAGAAATAACCTGGAATTCAACCATAAAATGTATATTTTAGAATAATTATCTCAGTGATAAAGCATAGGATATATGAAAGATGTGATAGCCACTTATTTATTTATTTGCCAAGTTAAACAGCAAACATGACTTTGTGTCAAATTCATGTATTCACTTAAATGAAATCACATTGTCTAATGCACTATGTATAGTAGGTATATGATATGCTGCTTTCTAGGACTCTATTTCATAGAACAGACATGCCTATGGAATTATGTTTTATATTTTGTATTATATATTTTTAATATTTATTTTTCAATTAGAGTTAACATTCGATATTATTTTATATTAGTTTCAAGTATACAGCATAATGGCTAGACATTTATATAATTTACAAAGTGATCTCCTGATTAGTCTTACTTTTAATTTATAACAAACAGTTAAATCATTGGAGAGTATAACAATTTAAGGTTATTGGATATTAGTATATATTATATTAAAAATATATGTCCATATATTTTCCATTGTAAGATTTAGCAACAGGTGTCAGTATTTGCATTTTTTCTGCACAGTATCCTTGTCAAAATTGCCACAAGAATATTCTAGTGATTTAATTTACATTTTATTGTAGATGTGTATTAGTAACAGCAGCCTTCTCAACCAACATTTATGTTTGAAGTACAGAATCCAAATTTATATCCCTGACAAGCAATAATAATAGTAATAATTATAAAAATAACCGTGACATTCTAATATTTATATATTATTCTTTGTTACAAAGCACTCCACATGTTTGTTCATTTAATCTCCACAATAACCACCAGATTAGTTATAGTGTAGGTCAGTGATTCTCACTTCCAGAATTATGGTTTGGTAGACGTTGGTGAACCTGAATTTTATATAATCATCTGCAAGTAATTGTAAAGGAATATTGCTGCTCAGAGTGCTGGTTCATGCAGATCAGCAATGTAGGCATAACCTGGGAGCTTGTAAAAAATGCAGAAACTTAGGCCCCACTCTAGATCTGCTGAATAAGAATATGCATTTTATCAAGATTCTCTATGTGATTCGTATGTACATTAAATTTTGAGAAGCATTGCTCTAACTACACTTTTAAGGTAGATACAGTTATCCTCACTTTGAAACTTAGTGTCTTTATCTGCAAATAGGTAATGATCAATATCTGTTTCTAAATGTTGCTGTAAAAATAAAATGTTGTAAAGATTAAACTGGCAAGCTTTCAGTCAATGTTCTATACTAGTATTATCATTCATTCACTTAATATTTTTTTTTTAAATTGAGTACTTGCTTCAAGCCAGAGACTCTATTAGATTTGCTGTAAGATGGTGAAAAAGACATAAACGGTTTCTGCCTTTATGGAGTTCATAGTCTACTGCAGGGTTTATAGCCATCATCATCATCATGGTTATCAATATCATCATCATCATCATCATCATCATCATCATTATTGTTAATATTATTATTATCATCATTATTATTATTAAAGGCAAGTATTTAAAAAATGTAATAGATGTAGGCCGAGAGAAAGAAGACCACATGCTTTAATTCAGCAGTGTAGTACAAGCAAAGGCAAAAGGAAAAGTTAGCCTATTAGTTTGGCTTCATAGAGAGAGGGGTACTTATGGATTAAGGAGAATATAAGAGAGGAAGAAGGACAAGAAAACAATACATGTCTCAAAGTGTATGTTATTTTCACAAAGACATAGATACCTCTTTCTGGATAGGTAAAACATTTAGATTGGATATAATAGATAATAGGGAAAATAACATAGGTAAATATTCTCTAGCTCCTGCCTCAAGATGTTCTTAGTTCTGGCCTCACTGGGACTGTGTGCCCAGGGCTTACTCACCTCTTGTGAAGGTTTCAGAAAGAAGTTCTATCCTGCTGTGCTTATAAGAAGACTTGACTGCACATGATTTTGCATTCATTTCTCAGGACCTAATTCTCTCTCTTGCATGAATGTATGTACAACAGGAAGAAAGAAAGAAAAGGAAAAAGAAAAAAAAGAAAAAAGAAAGAAAAAGAAAACACTCCAGACAACTGCTTGAATCAATGTGGAGTGAAAAGCAATGAATACTTAGATTGAAGTTCTATCCCAGAGTACACACCAAGAACTTATTGCTTTCATTGACAAATTTCTTAATTAGAAGATGGTATTCACTCTCAATTAGAAAAAACAGATTGAGGCACTTCCTTTAAAGATAAAGCCACTGAAAAGCGTGCAGCACTTTGGTAGTGAAAAAGGCAATTAGGCATATCACCTGGAGCTTCCTTGCATTTGCAAGAGCGAATGCACAAACAGAACAATTACTCCATTCAAGAGGTACTTCACCATGTCTCAGAGAAGTGGATGAATTAACGCTGATGAGTATTTAACAAATGTACTCTGAGTTTAATTCCCACTAAACAAGATAATCACCCCTAGCCACACTACTTTGGTATAGTGTTCCCTGAAACCTTACTGAATTTCTGGAAAATAAAGTAAAGACATCTTTAGAATGCAAGCAAAAGGAGGCATTTTTCAACCTATGAATTTACTACATGAATACCTTTTTATTGTGCTTCGCTCTTGCATTTCACAGATGTATTTTTTTACAAACTGAATGTAAGATCCTCCACCAGCAAAATACTCATTTTATTGCAGTGATCTGGAACTGAACCCATAATATTTCCAAGGTATACCAGAGTATCTATTGTTTTACTCAGGTAGCCAACTGTTTTGTATCATTTTACTCATTCATTCATTCATTCATTCAACAAGTAGGACCTATTTTGTGGCGTGAACATGGCATGCCCTTCCTTGTTTAAGCTGCATGTCTGATTTCAGCCAATACCTACTAGCCTAGATCAGTCACATGGTCCACCTCTACTCATCACCTCTCTTGGAAAGCCATTGAAATCTTTAAGATATAAGTTGACATGAATGGCATTACTTCTCCAGGGATGTTGGCATATGATTTATGTATTGACTCTGACAGTGACAAGGTAAGTGCTTCCTAGATCTAAGTGGACTCCTTCCATGACATGTCTACCATCTTCTCAGTCTTACTAAAGTTTCGGAAATATTATAAAAATTTCAACCTATTTTGATGAGTTCAATTAAGAGTTTCGTGAATAAATACTGACAAAAGATTCTGCCAATAGACTACCTCCAAAGAGCCAGAGTATGAAAATTGACATATACCATACCTCTCCAACAGTCAGTTGAAATTACAATTTTCAAGTTGAAAATTTAGAGATTTGAAGATAACTAACTTGACTAAACTGTTTTATACTTTGCAAGTCAACAAAATTTTATTTTTCTCATAACCTTTGGTCATACAAGGGGCAAGAATTGGGGTAAAAGATGAAAAGAAAGCATAATATGTCGCCCTTGGTCTAGAAGAGTTTCTAATATCATTTGGGAGACAACACTTATATATATGAAACCATTAGAAAACAAAAAAAAAGATAAAATGGATGCAAATGCCAGATTGACTGCTACAAGTAATTGACCATTTTGACACTACCAGGCCCCATAAATCCATACTCTATAGTTGATCTAAAGATTTAAAACTTTCAAACCAAAGATTTCTCCTTAAGTAATCTAGTTATATCTTTATTTAGACATCACATCAAATAAAGCTGCTAAATTAATACTGTCCTCTCAGTCATACTAAAAATAACTCAAGATTGAGTTTAAAGCAATAAAACAAGAATTATACCAAGGAAGGAATTTTTATTACATATAAAACCTTGCCAGACACATTAGTGGAGGTATAAAACAGTAGCATAATATAGATACAGCTTAGTGTCCAGATGTCTGTTACTATGTCAGCAAAATCTAGTTGCTATTTCTTTTGACACTCAAAAACATTTTTAAATCTTAACCATAAATAACTCTAGTAATCTGATATAATCAATAATTAACACATCTTTTTCACCACTGAATTCTGAACCGATTGAGGGTTAAAGAAGCAGTAAGATAGCTTTAGGACTAAGTGTCAGCATTATTGTTGATGGAGCTATTAACGAACTTGTATTGGGTTGTGTCAAAGGTGGGATTCTTAATGCTGAACTCAAGTAATAGACAGTGTGTGGTAAATTGCTGGCCTTTCCCAGCAGGGACATAGCCTGGCATTGAAAGATTTATGACACAAAGTAGCTGATCAAAATAAATGTTCTCTGCAGAAAGACTGAGCTTAAAGAGAAAGGGACAGGATGTCGAGTTCTGCATACCCAACTCTCTTAAATTTGCCAATAGGATAATTAACTCTTCTTTCTATAGGTGAAGGATTCAATAAGGGAAAACAAGAAGTCAGGAATATCCTAATCAGTGTTTCAACACATCAACATGTAGAATAATAAAATAAATGTTTCAGATGTTTTCTGCTCTACCCCACCCATGGTAACATATACATTTAAGCAAACCTCATTCCATGAAAAGGTAATGCAATGTATAGGCAGTAGGAGTAGTGGTTAAGAATTCAGGCTCTGGAACCAAACACAGGTAATTATGAATTCCGGCTATACAACTTACTAGATGTGTGACGTGAGGCAAGTTAATCTTAGAGTTTCCATACTTCTGTCTGTAAATCAGAATATAATCATATCTAATCCATAGAATTATTTTGTGAGAATTAAATTAGTTAATCCACGTACATCACCTAGGAAACAGACGTCTAAAAAAAGTACTCAATGAATTTTAGCTTCAAAGACAGAATTGAGTATGTTATAGTATGATTAGGATGCTTGAAAGCTTCGCCTGTCTAAATAATCTGTCCTGATACCCTGTCATATTTCCTTAAATTTATTACTATAAGAATAATATTTTCTTATCAAATTGAGGTTGTAGGTCTACAAAAGACTCATTTTCAAATGATTGATTTTTAGGAATGATAACCCAGAAGTACATGTCATCACATAATCACAGCGGTGTAATTTCATTGGTTAGTTTGCTAATAGAAAATAGGGCATGAATACATCAGATTTTGGTGTATTTAAGAGGTTTAGCAAAAGTTTGAATCACAAGCTTGGTCGGAAATAGTCTAAGAGCAAGAATCAAGAAGATAAAAATACACAATTTTACTTTTTTCATTGTTATATCTTGGACCATTCCAAAATACATGAGAGGCATGTATGTGTCTAATGTAACTGTTTATCCCTAGAATAATGTAATTTGGGGAAGTAATGGTATCTGTTCCACCAGAAGTATTTCTCAACAGCCTATTGGAGACTAGACACTGATTATACCTTCAAATGCAACTTTCAATGGTTTTCTTACATTCTCTTATATATGACTACTAAATTCTCAAAAATTTGTAAAATTCCCTATCCTGTTCCATAAGTGCATTCAACTGTGATTCTAAACACACCTAATTT
>NW_006431382.1:862553-877855 GCF_000325575.1 Pteropus alecto | reverse complement strand
TTTTGCTTTTCATGGTTTTAGTTACCCATGGTCAAATATGGTCTGAAAATATTAAATGGAAAATTCCAGAAATAAACAATTCGTAAGTTTTAAATTATGCCATTCTAAGTAGCACGGTGAAATATGAAGCCATCCTGTTCCACTTCATCCAGGTTGTGAATCATCCCTTTGTCAAGCATACCTATTCAGTATACCTACCCATTAGTCACTTTGTCTCAGTTATCGGATTGGCTATGAGAAAGAGACCACATTTACATAACTTTTATTATAGTATATTGTTCTATAGTTAATGGTTATTATTACTAACCTTTGACTGTGACTAATTTTTAAATTAAACTTTATCATAGGTATGTATATGTAGGAAATAACACAGTGTATATAAGGTTTGGTACTATCTGTGGTTTCCGGCATCCATTAGGGGTCTTGGAATGTATGCGCAATGGATTAGGGGAACTACGGTATAGAAGTAAAAACAAAGCTCATATAAAAGAAATGAAAATTCAACCTAGAAGTTTCCTATTTCTTTATGTACTTCTTTTCTCATTTTATTAGTTCTTGACTGTTCACTTTTTTGCCTAGTTTCCAGTAGCTCCAACTTATTCAAATAGCTCCTAGAAAAGAAATGCACTGGTATTGTTAAATATAGATTTGAGAAAGCACACACTTAGTAATCATTTTTAATTTTACTTTCTTTAATTTATTAACTAAACCATTTTATTTCTGATCTCTCTATGATATAACCATAAAAGCTTTACATTACTTTTGCCCCTTTATAATCTTTGGCTGCTTTTGTGAGCATGAATTCATTTCATTTGCCTGCTGCCTTCATCTCTTTCTTAATATTCTTAACTAAAGCAGTAGGCTCTTATTTTATTCCATTTGCCTTCTCATCCCCTCCCCGCACCCCCCCCATTTCCAGAACAGACTTTTCTTTACCTGAAGATCTTGGAACAGTCCAGTCCTTTGGGAGGCTTTACTGAATACATCACACTCTTTACAATTCCTCTGAAAATGAAAAATATAATCTGTTGTGCTTTAATTATAATTTCCCTTAGGATATGCTATTCTTCCATAGTTAGGAAGTTTAACACCTCTTCCTAGCAAAACAGACTCACTAGATTGTTTAGTTTCTATAAATCTTACAGCATTTTATAGTCTAAAATTCTAGTTCTAACCCAATTTAAATAGCCTTGGTCACTTGTTTCCTGCCATCTGAGTTTCCTACATTTCCAATTGATTTCTCAGGTTAAAATTGGTTTCCTTTAGAGTTAAGAATTGAGTAAAATTCATTAATTTAGATGAATTTGTTACTAATATATCTAGATCTATTCTGTTGTTTTCAAAATCAAACGACTTGGAGGGAGGCAATTCTATACTAGTAACGCTTGAATAATAAAAAAAAATTAAACACAGTGGTTTCACTTTAGCTTGTGTTAAAGAGAACATATCTGTAAAAAAAAACTCTTAAGAAAGGTACTTAAGATATATTGTCAAATAAAGGTTATTTTGAACTGTTTTAAATGAACAGGGTAAGAATGATAAACACTTTTGTGTAAAAAAATTAAATAATTCAAAAGTACTTAAAAAGTATGTCTTCTTAAAGAAAGCGGGTAGATGTTATCTCTCCAAACTACATAGTATTTCACATATAGATATAGATGTGCGCGCACGCGCGCGCGCGCACACACACACACACACACACACACAAGCCCTTAAACTTTTAAAACCTGGTTAATTTGATTATTTTTATTTTATATTAGTTTCAGGTACACAGTACATTAGTTCAACATTTATATAGTTTATGAGGTGATCTTCTGATTATTCTAGCAACCATTTGACTCTACAGTGTTGCCTGGATGGCTCTTTGGAGACCTCCACCCAGGAGAGCCATTGCAATACTATTCAGTATATTCCCTATGCTGTACGCTATGTCCCCATGACTATTTTGTAACTACTAATTTGTACTTCTTCATCCCTACACCTTTTGCTTTCAGCACCCCAATCCCCTCCCTTCTGGCAGTCACCATATTGCCCTTTGTCTCTGTGAGTCTGTTTTCATTTAGTTTGTTCCTTCTGTTTCTTAGATTACACATATAAGTGAAATCATATGGTATTTATCTTTCTCCGTCTTACTTACTTCACTCAACATAATATCCTCTAAGTCCATTTATGTCATTTCAAATGGTAGAATTTCTCTTTTTACAATTGAGTAATATTCCATTGTAAATATGTACCACAACTGCTTTATGCAATCATCTATCGATGGGCACTGAGGTTTCTTCCAATTCTTGGCAATTGTGATAGTGTTGCCATAAACATAAGAGTGCATAGATCTTTTTAATTATTGTTTTGGTTTTCTTTGGATAAATTTCCAGAAGAGCAATTGTTGGGGCAAAAGGTAGTTCTATTTTTAAGTTTTGAGGAAACTCCAAACTGTTTTCCATAGTAACTGCACCAATTTGCAATCCCACCAACAGTGTACAAGGGTTTGCTTTCCCACATCATCGTCAACACTTGTTGTCTTTTGATTTATTGATAATAGCCATTCTGACAGGTTGAGGTAATATCCCACTGTGCTAAAATCTGGTTAATTTTTAAATTTCCTAGTTATCATTCCGGTCTCAGAAAATAATTTACCTCTTTTATTCATCCTCACCATACAGGCAGTTAGTTGTTCTCTCCTCTGTGATTCCTTGGCACTAATGAATACCTGTGAAATAGCACTTTTGATATTATACTAAAATTATTTAATTATAGCTAGCTGTAACCTCCTTAAGGGCAACGATTATATCATGTATGTGTCTGTGACCATTCCATCTCTAGAGACTAGCATAGTAACCGACATTTAGTATATCTTTAGTATAAGTCAAAACAAAACTTGCACATTCATTGCTTGAATTATAAGTCTAAATTGGTAAAGTAAAAAAAGAAAAAAGTAACTTTAGTTGTACAAACAGCAAAACCATGACCACTATCCCAGCCATCTTACTTGATCTAACAGAGGGTGTCAATTATTGTGGGAGATGATCAGAAGTAGATTAGGACTCCTCCTGGATCAATGGTACCTTTAAGTTCACCGAGTAGGAGACTTTTCATCTTTAATATTTGAGATAATTAGAACTGTGCAACAGCTTTTTAAAAATAATGAACTCATAATCGCTAAAAGTGTTAAGAAGAGATCAGAGGTCTATATCTGACATAGATACAATAAGGGGGCTTTTGAACTGGATGGCAGTTATTAGAGAAATAAATTTAAACATATGCTTTGGAAAACCATAAGGGTTTTATGAATCTCCATGGAGGCTGACATGTTCTAAGCTCAAAGTGAGAGAATGGGGCTCTGAGATATCCATATCCACCCTTCTCTAAATCAGAGACATTCTACTTTCATCTGAACCCTAGAATTACTGAGTATTTACTATGCATTAGGAACTGTTTTAAAAGCTTTACGCCTATTAATTTATTTAATCTTTGCAACAGCACCTTAAGGTGGGTACCATTACTGTCCCTATTTTAATTTTTATTTTTCAATTAGAGTTGATATTTGATATTATTTTATATTAGTTTCAGGTGTATAGCATAGTGGCATAGTAGCAAAGTGATCCTTCAATTAGTCTAGTGCCCATATAACACAATACATAGTTATTATAATATTATTGACTATATTCCGTATGTTGTACTTCATATACCCATGACTATATTGTAACTACTGATTTATACTTCTTAATCCCTTCACCTTTTTCACCCAGCCCCTTACTTCCCCCATCTGACAATTACCAGTTTGTTCTCTGTAGCTATGAGTCTGTTTCCATTTAGTTTTTTGTTTATTTTGTTTTTTAGATTTAGAGTGTAATCATATGGTATTTAGTCTTTCTCTGACTTATTTTACTTAGCATAATACCCTCTAGATTCATCCATGTCATTGTAAATGGTAATATTTTATTTTTCCCCATTTTAAAGATGGCAAAATAAAAGTTCCACAAAAACAAACGAACAAAAACTGAGTCATGGAGAAGTAAAGAAACATGTCCAGGCTTCAGCTCAAAGTTGACCTAGAGGAGGGCAATGTTGCCTGGATGGCTTTTTGGAGACCTCCACTCAGGACAATTCTCCCTCCGCAGGTCTTTCTCCTCTTCTTCAGAAGTCTTCTGGCCTTGTAGGTCTCAGATCTGATACCATAGGTTGAAGTGAGAGTAGGCCCGGGAAAGTGATTATCGTTGAGGAGCTGAGGAACCACAATAGTGATCAAGATGATAGAGGTGCTGACAACTGACTTTCTGAAACTGGTATACTATCTGAATACCTTGTCAGAGTAGGTATCAAAATATTAGCCAAAGGTCTGCAGCTTGAGAATAATAGAATCTGCACATAATAATGACTTCAGGATGACTACAAGATTAAGAGACTTTGACATAAAAGATCTTAGTCTAACTCAGTTCTTGGGCTTCAACAAAGAAATTTTCTCTATCTGTAAATTTACTGGACAGATCCTTGTTCAAATAAATGTATAGCACAAACACCTTGGGTGTGCTGGACTGAGTTACTTCTACTTGACTGTAAAATCACTAGAAGAGGAAAGGAATGTTCCATTTGGAACTGACTTAATCCAAATAAGCCAGTATAAAGAAACATGGCAGAGTGAAAAACATCCTCAGATCTCTCCTCTTGAAACAAAAATAAGCTTAACAGCTAAAACTCAACAAAAAAACACCCAAACTGCACACCAGCACAAATGAGCTTGGGATCTGTGCATAAGAGCTACTACAGGTCAGAATCTCGGGAGTCGGGAGGTAGACGAGGAGAAACAAGGAAGCTTCCTCTTGCAAATGAGGCTCCCTACAGAAGGAGAGGTGTGAAGAAGGTGAGGGGGTTTCCATAAACAACCCTGCCTGAGATAGCTGTGAGGATCATGCAGTGGCAGAGCCCAGGGATCAGGACAGAAAGCAAAGAGGTGGGGGAGGGCAGAAAAGTGGGGGCAACAGAGAAGCAACAGTTGATTATTATCAGACATATTTGCAAAATGTCAGGCTGAGCCGCAAATGGCATTTTCTAACCCAGAAGGACTCTCCCCCCATACCCTCTAAGAACCAAGACTGCGGAGCCCCAGGGTAATATGAGCAAATGCTACCAAAACTGTCACTAACACTGACAGGGACTGAGACTGAAGATATCAAGCATGATTGAATATCTGAAAGAAAAAAAGGCATTGTTAAAACACTATGTAAAGCAGGGATCCAAGAGGATTAGATGCCACCTACTAAAACCAAAAGAGAAATGCCTTCTTCGCAACAGGCTAAAGAGAGATCTTCATATAATAAATTGTCTTTCTGGAAAAAAAGCAGAATACAGTTCCATTAATGCCTGGGTGGAGAATAGTCCATTAAACACCATGAACAACCAAAGAGACAAGGCAGTTCAGAAAGGAGAAAAATCTCCCGAAAATAAGCTTAAAGACATAGAAATATGTGACTTAAATGACAGAATTCAGAATGGTACTTTTGAAAAAAAATTGTTTATTCCAAAACAATTCAAATCAACAATTTCAGGAATTGAAAAAAACAACCGGATGAGCAGAATGAGTTCTTTAGCAGAAACTAAAACCATCAAAATGAACCAAATAGAACTTCTGAAGATGAAAAACACACTGCAAGAGGTGAAAAATGAAAGAGCAATCTTGGGCAATAGAGTCAAACAAATGGAGGAAAAGATCACTGATATCAAAGACAGAAATCAAGAAATAAATCAGAAGAAAGAAGAGAGAAATCAGATTGAAAAATAATGAAAGAGAAATACAAGAATTAACTGATACCATCAGGAAAGAGAACATGAGAATAATAGCCATTCTCAAAGTGGAGGAAAAGGAACAGGGACTAGAAAGCATTTTCAGACAAAGTTGACAAGAATTTTCCAAATCTAAGAAATGCGCTGGAGCTTGAAATTCAAGAAGTCAACAGAACACCCAATGATCTCAACCCAAAAAGGCATTCTCCAAGATATTGTATTAAAATTATCAAAAATCAATGACAAAGAAAGAATTCTTAAGGCAGCCAGGGAAAAGAAAGAAAGAAAACGGTAAACTATAAAGGAAAACCCATTAGATTATTGTCAGACTTCTCAGCACAAATCTTATAAGCAAGAAAGAAGTGAAATCAAATATTTAAACTATTTAATGAAAAGAACTACCAGCCAAGAATAATGTATCAAACAAAGCTCTCCTTTAGATATGAAGGAGAAATAAAGACCTTTCTAGACATACAAAAAAAGAGAATTTTCCAATACAATGCCAGCATTACCAGAAATGCTGAAAGGGGGGTCAACTTACCTAAAACAAAATGACCAAAAAAAAAAAAAAATCCATGACAAGGAGTAAGGCTACAAGCAGGCAGATAGAAACACAGGAATGTAACCCTTACTAAGAACTGGGCATTATACGCTTAAAAAATAAAAAGAGATTTGCTATAGCAAGATAGTAATGAACATTAAGTGTGCATAGGGACAGAATGAAACAACAATGAGTGAAAAGAGTAGGATTCAAAGATCCAAATCCTCAAAGGAGAATGGAGATAAGGCACGTGTAGAAGAAAATGGGCTACTAGAGATATATAACTATCCTCTACATCTTTGTAATGGTAACCGTGCACAGAAAATTCAGAACTGAAATGTATAATATAAAACAAGAAGGACCAGAAGGAAAACCCACAAAATCCAACCAAAAAAACAAGCAAACAAAAAGCAGACACACAAGGACAAAGAAGGAATGGACACACAAAGGTACAAAAAAGCAAAAAATAAAATGACTATAGGAAAACCTTATATTTCAATAATCATCCTAAATGTAAATGGACTGAACTCACCAATAAAAAGGCACAGAGTTGCAGATTGGATCAGAAAACAAAACCCATCCACATGCTGCCTCCAGGAGACATATCTCAGTTCCAAAGACCAATATAGACTTAATGTCAAAAGGTGGAAAATAATATTTCAAGCAAATGGCATTCAGAGAAAAGCAGCTGTAGTGGTACTAATATCAGATGAAATAGACTTTAAAATAAAATAAAAAAAAGGTAAAGAAAGATACTGAGGGACACTTCATAATAATAAAGGGAATTATGCACCAAGAAGACATAACATTTATTAATACCTATTCTCCCAGTCAGAGAGCCCAAAAATATATAAATCAATTACTAAGAACTAAAGGGAGAAACAAACCAAAACAATATCGTAGTAGGGGATCTAAATACCCCAATGTAGGATATCGACTGATCATCCAAACCGAAAATCAGTAAGGAAATAACATCCTAAAATAACACATAAGAACATCTTGACATAATTGAAATTTACAGAGCCTTTCATCCCAAAACAGCTGTTTATACACTCTTCTATAGTGCACATGGAACATTCTCAAAGACTGACCACATACTGGGACACAGAGATAGCCTCAACAAATATAAGAGGTTTGAAATCATACCGACCATATTCTCTGATCATAATGCTTTGAATATGGAGATCAACTGTAAAAAGAATGCAGAAAGAACAACAAATACATAGAGATGAAACAACGTGCTACTGAAGAATGACTGGGTCAGAGAAGAAATAAAATGACAAATCAAGAGATACATAGAAACGATGCAGATAAAAAGGAAATCTCATACACTGCAAACTGGTACCACCACATTAGAAAACATATGGAGGTTCCTCAAAACACGGGGAATTGATCTTCCATATGATCCAGCAATCCCTCTTCTGGGTATTTACCTCAAAGCCTTAAAAACTTATATCTAAAAAGATATTTGCACACTGATGTTCATAGCAGCATTATTCATGGTGGCCAGGATATGGAAGCAACCAAAGTGTCCTACGATAGATGAATGGATAAAGAAGAGGTGGTACATATATACAATGGAATATTACTCACTCATAAGAAGAGATGAAATACTGCCATTTGTGACAACATGGATGGACCTTGAGATAACCATACTAAGTGAAATAAGCCAGATAGAAAAAGTTGAAATTCATATGATATCACTTATATGTGGGATATAAACCCAAAAGCAACAAAAGAAGAGGACATATAGAGACTCATGGACATGGACAATAGACTAGTAGTTACCAGAGGGGAGGGGGAAGGGGAGGAGATAGGTAGATAGAGTAAAAGAGAACAAATATGTGATGACAGAAAGAAATGTAACTATGGGAGGGTGACATACAATGCGATATATATATGCCTTACTGTTAAAGTGTATACCTGAAACTTGCTGGATTCCGTTAACCAACCTCGCCAAAAATAAATGAATGAATGAATGAATGAATGAATGAATGAATAGTTAAAGATATAAGCCAGTATAGGTTCACAGTTTCAGAGTGGATGAGATTGGAAAAGATTGTGTTGGACGAGGTGTGTTGTAAAGTCAAAGCTACTACTACCTTTCAATTTCCGCAACTCTATTATTTGCCCATTCAAGAGAACTTGCCATTTGAAAGGAGTAATAACCTTAATTTTGAAAGAGCTTCTTGCTCAACCTAAGGCATACTAATGCAGGATTATATTTTCTAAAACAAAGCCTTTCGTGTTCTCATTGTCTATTATTCCCTTGGAGATCTAAGCACAGAAACATGTAGAATTAACAAAAGGAGTAACATGTCTTAAAAAACATCCCAAATTAAATGGCAGAGTTTTGATCTTCTGACAAGAGTTTGTATCCAAGTGTTTAACTGAATATTCATCAAACAAGTGTTCCAAACCAAATGTTCAGAATTGTTTCTGGTTGTATTGCATGGCAATTTAAGTATAGTTACTAAGAATAATCTACCTTTTAACAGTTCCAGAAACAGTCCCTTATTTGGATGGTTACAGCAACAAAAACTCTTCTCTGAAGCCTTTCTCCATAGTCCTGAGTTATGGATTACAAAATATTATCATGGATTTAAGCTGTGAAGCCTCAAAACATCGCAGCTAGATTAGCATCGATGTTCAAATATTTGGTAAAACTGCCTAATTAACATTACTCTGTAGTGAATTACTTAAATTTGAATTCATCTGTGAGGCATGCAAACAAAGCCAAGAGTGTAAATGTGAAATGTTACTGATAGTCTGGGAAGGTAAACTGAATCTTCACTTCTAACATTGATTCAATTTTCTACATTGGATCAATATATTTAGGTGGTGTTAAAAATGGTAACTTAATTAAATTTAACTTTTAAATTATGAGATTTACAGCAAAACCAACATTTTACAAATACGCTCTTAAGGCACTTTAAGGGTCACTATTCTAGGCAGTAAAATTGGTTTCTTGGCACCCATGATGCAAGTAACGTATAATCCAGAGATGTGAACTTTATCGCTACACAGGAATTAAATTTAAATTCAAGGGCACTTAATATAAAGCAAAACGACATACTTAGTAATTTTTACATATTAAGTTATCTTTAATATTTTTTATAAAAATCAAGTGATGTTTGTATTTATGATAAAATAATTTACATACAAAATCTACTACTCTAGTCTAGTCCCATCAAGAAAATTAGTTTTTATTGCATTAGTAACTCAAAATTAGCATCATTTTGAAAACTTGATGATTTAAAACTCCAGAAGTTTTTACTAAGAACTGTTATATAATAAAACTGTCATTGCTTCTAATTTAGAATTTTGTATACAATGAAGAAAATACACTTTCACTAATTGCCCCTACTGTGCCAACAGACATTCTTAAGAAAAGTAAATAAGCATCTTTATAATCATGAAGTTGCTAAGGTAGTGTTTAGAATTTTCTATCAAGTCAGTAAATATAAAGAGATCCACAGTGTTAAAAATGTTGTGAATAGTTACTCAGTGCAATGTGTAACCTGAGTCCATCCAGGATGGCTGTACCCAATTTTGATTTCATGTTATAGGTAAATATGCACTGGAAAATAAGCCAAAATACCACAGTGTATATTATACTTTTTAAAACATGTTTTGTAGATAATGTTTTCATTTTCCCAAAGGCTGATATATTTCAATAGTTTGATTACGTCTGTGTTAATTTTTGAGTTGGCAGAGGTAACCTAACCAACCTAATCATGTTTTAGTACTAACCAACACACATTTCAATAAAGTTACTGAAATAGAAAAAAAGGAAAAAAAGAAATGCCCTTTTACGTTGCTTTTCATTTGGGTAAGTGATAAATCATATACAAGATCATGTAATTTGAGTAAGTGATAGAGCTGGGATTTGAACCCAGTCTGTCTGGTATGGGAATCTGTACTTTTAAAGAAATATGCCAATTAGCTTCTCAATTTCATTACCCCTCCTCTCTGCTCACATATAAAGCAATGCCTGCTCTTGGCTGACTGCCTTTTCCTGCAGCTCCAACTTGAAGGCTCCTTGTATTATGAGTAATAAATGGCATTTTCAGTCCTCTGATCCTCCTGGTGGTTTTTTAGGAATATCCAAACCCAGATGTAAGTTCCAGGCCTGGGGTCCTGTGTTACAGGAGGTATCTTTAGAATTCTAAAAGTTCGAGATTTCAAGTTTCATTGGTCCAATAACGGTCTTCTATGTTGGGCTAGGAACCTCCTACAACTCTTGCTATTTGGCTAAGACCTTGGTTACAATCTAGCTGTAGACTTGAATCTTGCCCTTGGCTTTGTTAAGCTGTGACTTTCTGGGTTTTATCCTGGCTATACTTGAAAATTAGCAAGGTACTGCAGCCTAACCTGGACTTCTGGTTCCAGACTTTACTCTTTATTTCAGAGGGCTTGAGTTCATGACATTTCTACACACTAAAATCAGCTGATCCATTGGCCCCACTCATCTTGAGCAGAAACAGGGTTTAAGGTTAGTTGGACACAGCTGATGAACTGGTGGATGAAATAATGAACATGGGAGCCTGAGGAGCATCCTGGGAAAGGACTTTTCCCTAAAGAAGAAGGAGCTAGGTGGGAGTAATGAGCCTGATTCAGTGAGAAAGCCCAAATCATCAGAGTGGAGGGGAACAATCACTATGCAACATGGTTTTCTGCCTCCCAGATTTGTCTCCTGGCTAAGATTAACATGGACTCATCTCTTAGATCTGTAGAGAGTAGATGGGGTATACATAAATAACCAAGAGCAATACAAAACTCTATAAGATATCTGGGCATCAGCAACATCACCTCCACTCCCTACAGCTTTTGGCACTTTTGGGAATGCTACAAAAATAGCAGGTGTCTTCTCTACCCAAGTTTTCACCCATTTGAGGAATAAAAGGATAGCCATTAAAAAGCAAAGATAACTTTGCAACTGAAAAGTTTAGGTGGAAGTTATAACAGTGTGAAAGCCAAAACAAGCTTGCAAACTCCTTCTCCTGCTTCAGTTTAAAACTAGTAACAGCCTACTTGAGAGTATATTTGAGATTATATACATAGTTGTATGTATAGGCCACTGCTTCTTACTGGTCTTGGAAAAAAAGAACACATCTACACTCAGAATTTTTTGATGTTAATCTGTACATTATTCTGTTGCAGAGTAAAATAAATATTACATAATTGGAGAAAAGACAGATTTTCTGCAGCATACTATAGCCTCTTCAGTGCCTCAATTTTGCTAGAGTATAAGTACCCATATGAATAGTCCAGCATCCAATAAGAAATTAAGGAGTCCAGTGAAGCAACAATAGCAACTAAAATTATAGTTCCTCACTCCAAGAGAACCATGTAAGTGACTGACATAAAGAAAAACAAGAATGAATGAAATTTTATTGTCATTGCTTCTTCTGTCCAGAAGCTGGAGAGATTTGGGGAAATACAAGTAACTAAGTGTGGAATATTTAATTTATTAATTATATTAACATAGCTGATGATTTAATTTATATAAAGGATTGCTTGCAAGACTCATTTTTTTGTATCTGTAGATTTATTAAAAACCATATATCTTAAGGACAGAGACTACGCCATGTTTTTGAAACTCTAGATACTAGAAAACTTTCTAGTAACACATAAATAATTAGATCTTAAAGAGATTGAATAAAAAACGTTGCTAAATTTTTCAGAAACATGATGGAGTGAAAGATGTCCCCAAGATCTCACCCCTTGAAACAACAATAAGCTGAACATCTAAAACTCAACAACAACAACAAAAAAACATCCAAACTGCACACAAGCACATCTGAGCATAAGAACTACAAAAGGTCAGAACCACAGGTGCTGGGAGGTGGACTGGGACAAATATAAAAGCTGCCTCTTGCAGCCACCAGAGCTCCCTGTAGGAGAAGGGGGAGGGAAAAAGATGCAGTGACTTTCCTGAGCATATCTGCCTTGGACGTTTGTGAGTTCCACGCAACTGGCAGCAGGGCCCAGTCATCAGGACAGAAAGCAGAGAAGCAGAAGGGCATAAAAACAACAGTTGATTTTTACCGGCTGTGGTTGCAAAACCAAGGATGAGCTGCAGCTCCCAATCCTAAACCAGAGGGCCCCTCCCCTCATACACTCCGTGACCAAACACCAAGTGACTCTAGGGAAATCTGAGCAAATGCTACCGAAATTGTTGCTTACAATGACAGGAACTAAAACAGGGTAGTGAGGGTGATTAAATAACTTTAAGAAAATAAAAAGGCATTTTTAAGGCTTTATATAAAGCAGAGACCAAAGAGGCTTAGACACCACCTATTGGAAACTAAAAGAAAAGTGCCTTCTTTGCAGCAGGCTAAAGAGAGACCTTTATATAATGAAACTTCTTTCTGGAAAAACAGCAGAATATATTTCTATTAATACCCAGGTAGAGAAATACTCCTTAAACACCATGAACAACCAAGGTGACAAGGCATCTCAGAAAGAAAGAGAAAAATCTCCAGAAAATAAGTTTACAGAAATAAAAATGTGCAACTTAAATGACAGAGAATTCAGGATGATACTTCTGAAAAAACTCAGGGAGTTCTGAAATGAATCATATCAACAATTTCAGGAATTAAAAAAAAACAGCTAGATGAGCAGAGCAAGAAGATTAAAACCTGAAAAACAAAAAGAGAGAGAGAGAAACTGAAGAATGAAAAATAATGAAAGAGAAATACAAGAACTAGCTGATAGCATCAAGAGAGGAAATATAAGAATAATGGGCATTATTGAAGGTGAGGAAAAGTAGTTGATGAGAACTTCTCAAATCTAAGGAATGTGCTGGAGCTTGGAATTCCAGAAGACAACAGAACACCCAGTTACCTCAACCCAAAAAGGCATTCTTCAAGGCACATTGTATTGAAATTATCAAAAATCAACAACAAAGACAGATTCTCAGGCAGCAAGGGAGAAGAAAATGATAATTTATAAAGGAAAACCCATGAGATTATCCTTGGACTTCTCAGCACAAACCTTACAGACCAGAAAGAAATGGAATTAAATATTTAAACTATTAAGTGAAAGGAACTAGCAACCTAGAATAATGTATCCAGCTAAGTTCTCCTTTAGATATGAAGGAGAAATAAAGACCTTTCCAGACATACGAAAATTGAGGGAGTTCTCCACTACGAGGCCTGTACTACAAGAAATACTGAAAGGGGTCAGCTCACCTAAACAAAATGACAAAAACAAACAAACAAGCAAACAAAAAAAACATAATTAGGAGTAAATTGAATATCAAGCAAATAGAAGCAGAAGAGTGCAATCCTTACTAAGAACAGAGCATTATAAGTTTAAATAATAAGAGAATTGCTATAGCAAGATAATAATGAATGTTCAGCAAATATTGAGACAAAATGAGATAACAATGACTGAAAAGGAGAGGATTCAAAGATCCAAATTTGCAAAGGAGAATGGAGATAAGGCAAAAGCAGAAGAAAATGAACGACTGTATATATGTGTGTGTGTATGTGTATGTGATATATATAACTATCCTTTACGTATTTATAATGGTAACACCACACAGAATATTCAGAACTGAAGTATATAACATAAAACAAGAAGAACCAGAGGGAAAACCCACAAAGCCAACCAAAATAAAGGAAACGGAAACACAAGGACAAAGAAGCAATGGAAACTCCGAGCTGCCAGAAAGCAAAAGTTAAAATGACTATAAGAAAACCTCATATTTAAATAATTACCCTAAATGTAAATGGACTGAACTCACCAATAAAAAGGCACAGAGTTGCACAATGGATCAAAAAACAAACAAACAAACAAACATATGCTGCCTCCAGGAGACACAATTCAGCTAGAAAGACAAATATAGACTCAAAGTAAAAAGGTGGAAAATGATATTTCAGGCCAATGGCATTTAGAGAAAAGTGGGAGTAGAAGTACTAATATCAGATGAAATAGATCTCAAAATAAAAAGGGTAAAGAAAGATACTGAGGGACACTTCATAATGATAAAGTGAATCATGCACCAAGACAACATAACACTTATTAATATTATTAATGTCTATACTCCCAATCAGGGAACCGCAAAATATGTAAAGCAATTGATAATGGAACTAAAGGGAGAAACAGACCAAAACACTATTGTAGTAGGAGACCTAAATACCTCACTGTCAGATATGGACAGATCATCCAAATAAAAATCAATAGAGAAATGACATCCTTAAATACTACATTAGACCAACTGGACATAATTGACATTGACAGAGCCTTTCATTCCAAAACAGTTGCTTATACATTCTTCTCTAGTGCACATGGAATATTCTCAAGAATATACTAGGACACAGAGATAGCCTCAACAAATATAAGAAAGTTAAAATCATACCAACCATATTCTCTGATCATAATGCTATGAAATTAGAGATCAACTGCAAAAAGAAATTAAGAAGAACCACAAATACATGGAGATTAAACACCATGATACTAAAGTATAACTGAGTCAGAGAAGAAATAAAAACAGAGATCAAGAGATTCATAGAAACAAGTGATAATGATAGTACAACATATCAAAATATTTGGGACACGGCAAAAGGAGTCATAAAAGGAAAGTTCATATTACAGGCCTATCTCCAAAACCAGAATGAGTCCAAATAAACAACCTAATGCTTCATCTTAAGAAACTAGAAAAGGAAAAACAAATGAGGCCTAAAGTCAGCAGATGGAAAGAAATTGTCAAAACTAGAGTAGAAATAAATGAAAATTAAAATTAAAAAATTGAAAAAATAAATGTAACAAAGAGCTGGTTCTTTGAGAGGTTTAATAAAATTGACAAACCTCTGGCTAGACTCACTGAAAAAAAAAGAGAAAGGACACAAATAAACAAAATCAGGGATGAAAGAGGGGAAATTATGACACACACTGCAGAAATACAAAGAATCATACAAGAATACTATGAAAAAGTATATAACACCAAATTTAATAACCTAGAAGAAATAGA
>NW_006431382.1:850947-861153 GCF_000325575.1 Pteropus alecto | reverse complement strand
CCAAAAGAAAACCCATATTTATACGGGCAAATAATTTTTGATAAAAAAAGCCAAAAACATACAGTGGAGAAAGGAAAAAAGGAAAGACTCTTCAATAAATGATGCTGGGAATACTGGAAAGAACCTGCAAAAGAATGGAATTAGACTGCTGTCTATCACCACACACCAAAATTAACTCAAAATATATCAAGGACCTGAATATAAGACCTGAAACAATAAAATGCATAGAAGAAAACATAGGAATGAAACTCAAGGACCTTGGGTTTAAAGAGGATATTATGAATTTGACATTAAAAAAAAGGGAAGTAAAAGCAAAAATAAATGAAGGAGAATACATCAAACTAAAAAGCTTCTGCTCAGCAAAAGAAATCTTCAAAAAGGAAAAGACCCAAGCATTCAAATGGGAAAATATATTTGCAAGCAATGCCTCCGATAAGGGCTTAATATCCAAAATATATATAAAAAAAAACTCATATAACTCAATAACAACATAAAACAAATGATCCAATCAAAAAATGGGCAGAAGACCTGAATAGACACTTCTCCGTAGAGGACATACAAATGGCCAAAAAATATATGGAAAGTTCCTCAACATCACTAGCTATTAGAGAAATGTAAATCAAAACCACAACGAGAGATATCATCTAACACTTGTTAGAATAGCCGTTATCAACAGGACAAGTAATAGCAAATGTTGGAAAGGATGCAGAGAAAAAGGAGCCCTCATACACTGTTGGTGGGTGTGTAAGTTGGTAATGCCACATTGGAAAACAGTATGGAGGTTCTTCGAAAAACTAAGAATTCTACTATCATATTTTCCAGCAATCCTTTTACTGGGTATTTACCCCAAAGCCTTGAAAACCTATATCCGAAAAGATATTTGCATACCGATGTTCATTGCAGCATTATTCACAGTAGTCAGGACATAGAAGCAACCAAAATGTCCTAAGATAGATGATTGGATAAAGAAGAGGCAGTACATATATACAATGCAATATTACTCAGCCATAAGGAGAGATGAAATTCTGTCATTTGTGACAACATAGATGGACCTCGAAATAATCATGCTAAGCGAATAAGCCAGACAGAAAAAAGTTGAAAATCATATGATATCACTTATATGTGGGATATAAATCTAAAAGCAACCAATGAAAAGGACAAACAGACTCATGGATGTGGACAATAGACTAGTGGTTACCAGAGGGTAAGCGGGAGGAGTTTGGGGTTAGGTAGATGTGGTAAACAGGGTCAAATATAGGGGCTTGTGGGAGGGTGAAGTGGGTAAATGAGATCAAATATATGGTAGCTGAAGGAAACTGGACTTTGGGTGGTAAATACAAAATAGAATATACAGATGTCAAATGATAATGTACACTTGAAAATTATATAATTGTATTAACCAATGTTATCCCAGTAAACTCTATTAAAAAAAAAATGTTGCTAACATTAATTGTTTTTGGTACAAATGTTTCACCCAATGAACAACTCAGTTACAGAAGTCATTTCTTCATGACCTTATTGAAAAAAAAAACTATATTCAATTCAATCTAGTTAAATTCAATCTTACAGTCATAGTCTGTATATCACTACTTGAAATTTTGTACTTATCATTGGTATTGCTATGCATACTGACTCTTTATTCTCCTACAATGTTACACTTATAAAATAAAACAAGAACATCCAAAAAAGAACACAGATTTGCTAGTTTAAACAAGCAGCTAAATGACAGGCATGTAACTCTGTGAAGCATAGCATAATTATTGCCTAAGATCAGAAATTCTTGATAAATTTTCTTTCTGAATGTGCAGCAGCACAAGATGAATGAACATCACCTTTAAAATTGGATTAAAAGCTTTTCCTTGGAGCTTACGCCCAGAGAAAATACAATCATTAAAAGGCAGTAAATAGCCATCTCTACATTTTCAGGGACTTCAATAACTTTCCTTTAGTAGCTATAGTACCATGAGGAGTATCTTTACTCATGAATGCAAAGTTTCTTTAAACAGTATATCATCATTCAAAATAACACAGCAATGTTAAAGTCATTTGGTATATCGATGAGACAGCCTATTTTGTAACAATTTAAAAATTATTTTAACTTGACCAAATAGTACTTGGGTGGGTATGTAAATTTTCACAGTAGATTTTTCAAGAAACATATTATAATATTCATAAAATGGTTTACTTAAGTTAATGCAAGAAAAATTGAGACGTGAGTTTCTTTGATCAGATTTTAGAAAATCTCATCACAAAAAATGCTTATAAAAATCATGTCTAAAGGCCAATTAGGCAAGATGTATCAAGAACATCAAACATATTCTTACTCTTTGACCAAGTAGTATAGAAAAAAACCCTATGAATTAATTCTAAGCATATAAATTTGTACATAATGGTTTATGTAAAATAATGTTCATAGTCATAGGTGAAACAATTCCTAGAGAAGTAGGAAAGATTTTGTATATATTTGTAGTTCTACATTAAGTATATAAATATAATAACCAGTAGTATTTTAGTTATAATGGTTAAAGTAAGTATGTTAGTATCCATGGACTATTGAGGCCCAGAAAACCTTGGAATTAGAAGGAGGATAATATGAAATCTTAATTTCTCATATTTTAGAAGGATTTAATGATATGAGAAAGTTTTAATAATACATTTTTATGTAACAAGAATAACAATCAACAGTTAACAATGGTAACCTCTGAATAGTAGGAATAAAAGTTATTACTTTCTGTTTTTTTTTTTACTTTCTGTTTTTATTACTTTCTGTTTTTTTCTCCCAAATTTATAATAATAATCTTGTGTTGATCACTAAGAATCCCCTAATACTTATCTTTGTGCTTTATTCACTCATTTCACAATATGTTGGCTATTTTCTGCTAATTCTAGGGATATGATCATCTAATAGATATCATTTGATCTTTCTAACAATCTTAAATAAATCACTATTCTTAAGACATGCCTCTTATTCCATGTTAATATTATATGAAGCTGTCATCCTGACCACACTTAATGAATCAGGGGTAAACACTGCACAAAAGTTGCACCAATAAGATTATCTCTTTCTAGCATTTAGAATGAGAAATGAGAGACTTTGTTTTCAACTGGACTTGTCACTTGAACCGAGGTGAAAAAAACTTGTTTTGGTTGTAAACTGCCTGGCTAATTGTTAAAAGTGTGTTCCAACGCACACACATAGACCCTTGGAAAAGACTGAGGGACTTACTGATTTCAGGCTTTTAAAGAAATCTTTAATTTCCAATTATTAGCTGACCACTAAGCAAACTGTATAGAGACATCAGTGGCTACAGGCGACAAATAATAAATAGTTTACAGAATTAGTTTAGAAAATACATTAAATGAAAATATTTTTCATAGCAATATGAGGACCAATGCAGGTTTACTTATTTATAATATATCCTTGGAGCATAAAAAAATTAAATTTAACTTCTTGACTTTTATATGAAGTAGGGGTGCTAGGGTTGAAAAAAAGAATGAAAAATGATTTTTCCATCAAGCACTGACCCAGTAACTAAACTACACATGGATAGAAATGACAACAAATATTCCAAGGAATACCTACTCACAACAATTTGAAACCAATATATCATCCTGTTTACATAAATTATCTTTATTCACAGTATAAGCACATATGGGTTAAAATGACTAAAACATATGTATAGCATTACTATAGTTTTATCTGTGATGCAGATTTTATTTAAGAGATCTAAAATAAAATATTGGCAAAAATAATTCACCTTTTAAGTGTTAATTTTTCACCCTAAAATCCCTAAAATCATGTCTAAGGTTCTAATTTAAAGGGCCTTAAACTTCATTTTTAATTCTGCTTCTCACATAGCAGTTAGTACATTACTAATATATAATATTCAATAAAAATTAGTCGATAATTAATTATATAATCTTCTTACTCAAAAGTCAAAGTTGCCATCATAGTAGAACAAGTCAAGACAAGTTTATCATGTGGACATAACAGGCAATCTTGTAGACATCCAAGGATCAAATCCAAAATACTACTTGGCTAAGTAAGACCAAAACTGGAAAGTTGGGAACTAAAACTACTTTTCTTATCTCTCCTGGATCATACTTTATCATATCTTTGTTTCTATTTGTGCATATACTTCATTTCAACTGTATTTATTTGCAGAATTGTTTTCTGTTTTTACTCATGGATCTTTGATCCTGTATAATTCTAGCCTTGCTTTAGCTTAGACTGTTCTGGAGATAACTCAGGTGAAAATTCATATGGTCTTTTTCTTTAAGCTCCCTTTGCTTAATTGTTCTACTCTCTCAGTTCTTGAATTCCAAATTGTAAGGGAAAATGCTCATTATCTATAGACCTTCCCTTATGCAAGGTGTCCATCTTTAATCTAATCAACCCATGACACTTTAAAAGTGAGGCAAGTACTGAGAGAAAGGTTTTGCCCAATAAATTAATAGATTTACTATATCTAAAATATTATATACACCTAAATCCTAAGTCAGGAATATTCACAAAATTATTACAGAAAGGTTTTGCCCAATAAATTAATAGATTTACTATATCTAAAATATTATATACACCTAAATCCTAAGTCAGGAATATTCACAAAATTATTACATTTCTAAATCAAAAGAGAACTTCATTTTTCAAATTATAAAACCAAGGACTAGTGATTTTATATAACTTGCTTAAGATTATACAGTTGTCAATGGGCTTATATAAATGTATAACCTTACAACATCATAGCAAATTACTAGAGCCCAGGTGACCTGATTCTTGATGAAGTATTCTTTCTACCGTAGTTAAATATAGTAAAATTAACTTGAATGGCCAGTCTAAATTAACAAAATATTTTAAAAAATAATGAAGCACCATTTCAAATAAATATGATAATATAAATAAGCCCTTAAGATTATTGTATAGGCAGTTACTAGGGAACCCAATCAAATGTACAGATAAATATCATTTTGAGAAGTATACTGTTTTTTTAATAATTTTTATTTTTCAATTAGAGTTGAGATTTGATATTATTTTATATTAGTTTCAGCTGTATGACATAGCACTTAGACATTTATATAATATACAAAGTGATTCCCCCGCTTAGTCTAGTACCCAATTGGCACTATACATAATTATTATAATACTACTGACTATATTCCCTATACTATTCTTCACATCCTCATGACTATTTTGTAACTACTAATATGTACTTCTTTTTTTTCAGTCGTATTTCTAGAACCTTTTATTTTTCCACAAGGATCTTATTTCAAACCATTCAATATCCTAATTATTCATACAGTGGGAAAGAAAAAATAAAATATAATATTTTTTAAAATTTTATTTCATTATTAATTTCAAGTATACAGTACATTGGTTAGATCTTTACATAGTTTATAAAATGATCCTCCTAATTGCTCCTTCTCTCCTCTGGCTCTCCATCTAGGCATTACATTAATGCTAACTGCGTTGCCTATGCTGTGCTCCCCATCCCCGTGACCATCTATCAGCTACTAATTTGTATTTCTTTAATCCTTCACCCTTTTCTCCCAGCCCTCCAACCCCGCTCCTCTCTGGCTGTGACCAGATTGTCCTCTATATTTGTGAGTCTGTTTTCGATTAGTTTGTTCTTTTTGTTCTTTAGATTC
This sequence comes from Pteropus alecto, assembly GCF_000325575.1. NCBI lineage: Eukaryota > Metazoa > Chordata > Mammalia > Chiroptera > Pteropodidae > Pteropus > Pteropus alecto. Next base: position 855,507 of record NW_006431382.1, on the reverse strand, counting down.
CACATATAAATGAAATCATATGGTATTTATTTTCCTCTGTCTGACTTATTTCACTCAGCATAATAACCTCTATGTCCATCCACATCATTGCAAATGGTAGGATTTCATTTCTTTTAATGACTGAGTAATATTCCATTATATATATGAACCATAACATCTTTACCCAATTGTCTGTTCATGGGTATCCTGATCTTGTTCCTGATCTTAAAGAAAATGCTTTTAGCCTCTCTCCATTGAGTTTGATGTTAGCTGTAGGTTTGGCATATATGGCCTTTATTATGTTGAGTTATGTTCCCTCTATTCCCACTTTACTGAGAGTTTTTCTTTTTATCATAAATAGATGCTGGATTTTCTGCATCTAGTAATATAGTCCTATGGTTTTCATCTTTGGATTTGTTAATGTGGTGTGTTACATTAATTGATTTGCGAATATTGTACTAACCTTGCATTCCAGGAATAAATCCAACTTGATCGTGGTGTATGATATTTTTAATGTGTTGATGAATTCAATTTGCTAATATTTTGTTGAGGATTTTTACATCAATGTTCGTAAGAGATACCAGCCTATATTTTTCTTTTGTGTAATGTCTTTGTCTGATTTTTGAATCAAGGTAATGGTGACCTCATAAAAGGAGTTAGGGAGCCTTTCCTCTTTTTGAATTTTTGGAGTGATTTGAGAAGAGTAGGTATAAATTCTTTTTTGAATGTTTGGTAAAATTCACCTATGAAGCAAGACTTTTGTTTTTGGGGGAGGTTTTTGATTACTGCTTCAATTTTGTTGGTAGTAGTCAGTTGGCTCAGATTTTCTATTTCTTCTTGACTCAGTCTTGGGAGGTTGTATGTCCAATGTATACTTCCTCATCCCTTTGCCTTTTTTAGCCATCCTCTTAAATTCTCTCCCAACTAGCAACCATCAGCTTGTTCTCTGTATCTATGAGTCTGTTTCCCTTTCGTTTATTTTGTTCTTTAGAGTCCATATATAAGTAAAATCATATGGTATTTGTCTTTCTCTGTCTGACTTATTTTACCTAGCATAATACCCTTCAGGTCCATCCATGTCATTGAAAATGGTAAGATTTCATTTTTTATAGCTGAATAATATTTCATTGTATATAAGTTTATTTAGATTACTTACATATTTTGCTTATTGTAAATAGTGCTGCAGTGGACCTGGGCATGAATATATCTTTTTGAATTAGTGTTTTGGATTTCTTTGGATAAATACCCAGAAGTGGAATTACTGAATCATAAAATAGTTCTATTTTTAATTTTTTGAAAAACCTCCAAACTATTTTCCATAGTAGCTGTACCAATTTGCAATCTCACCAACTGTGTATGAGAGTTGTCTTTTCTCCACATCCTCGCCAACATCTGTTTTATGATTTGATGATAGTCATTCTGACAGGTGTGAGATAATATTTCATTGTGGTTTTAATTTGCTTTTATCTGATGATTACTGATGTTGAGCACCATTTTTTTATGTCTATTGGTCATTTTTATGTCCTCTTTGAAGAGATGCTTATTCAGATTTTCTGCCAATATTTTAATTGAATTTTTTTTGATGCTGACTTATATGAGTTCTTAATAAATTTCGGATATTAATCCCTTATCAGATATATCATTAGTGAATAACTTCTCCTATTCAATAGGTTGCCTTTATTCAGAGATAGAGATGAATAGGTCTAGATATATATATTTTTTTTACTTCTTACTTTTGATTGAATTAACCAGGTTATTCAGGATCTCAAGGATTTTGTTAAAATTCTCTGGACACCCACCTCTCTTTAGTTTCTCTCAGAATCTTTGGCATGGGTATATTTCAGATTAACTTGGTCTAGTGGTCCCTGTGCCTCTTTGCTATGACTAGAGCTATTTTTCAAATTAAACCCTAAAAAAATTTAGAGGAATGGAGTCAACTGAGAGTAACATCTTATCCTTTGATAAGCCATTTTCCTATATTTTACAAGCCCAGGAATGGCCCTGCAATAGGTTTATGAAGAGGACATTTCTCACTCTTCATGCTTTTCTTTGTTTATCCTTCCATTCAACCTCCCCCTCAACATAAACACTTTTCTCCTAGAGATCAAAGGCAGATCACTGTTTTCTAACTATTTTATTAATAATCTTTTTTCCAGTTTTAAATCAGAGAACAAAGTACTAAAAAATCTGTGACATCACATTCCTGGACTAAAAAACAAACAAACAAACAAACCAAACCTCTAGCTAATCTTTACACTCATCTTTTTCAAAGGCTTTGGCTAAAGATACACAAGGCAAGGCAGAAATTTATATTTTTATATCCTATAAGAAGCTGGACTTTGATCTTCCTCTGACAAGTCAGTCCTAAAGGGGTTAACTTAAGAAATGTCAAAAGAAAAAAAAAAAGACTGGGGTCAGAAATAAAATACCTACCTGGGATTCATCTCTCCTGTCTGTGGAAGCTTTTGCCTCTCAGAGTTATTACTCAGTGCAGCTATGGAGAAAGTTTTTGTTGCAGTCTGACCTAAGGCAATTTGATCATGCACAGCTCAGGTTCTTTACTGTAAATAAGGGTGGCCACTAAGGAAGTTTGAAATGAGTGAGCTTTAACTACTTTCCCCAACCTTACTGCCAGGTTATAATGAAAGTAAGTATAAAACCAAATTCTGCCACATATACATTAATTAAACACTTGCTAGCAAGCAGGCAGAAACTGATCATAAATCTGTTCTGTAAGCTTTATAAAGGCTTAGCTGTCTGTCATTCAGGTGCTCCTACCACCACCTGCTTGAAAGGAAACTCAAGGCAAATACACTATTCTAGGAGACACTGTATCCTAAAACACTTTAATCAAATCTGGAAACTCAAATACTTTAGCCAATACTCACACCTGTATCTCAAATACTTTAGCCAATACCCACACATTTTATACCTCCAGCAAGAGCCCATTTCTAACAATCCATTATGTTAATTAACAAGTATTAATTTCACCAATAAAAGCCTATTTCTGACATTCTCTATGATAATTAGCAAAAGCCTCAGGTGTTTGTTGATAGAAATAGAATAACGAAGGCACTTGAACAATTTCTGGAGTGTAGCCTTTCTGAGAGAAACTAGTTGATAACTTCTGAAATATGGATTAGATATTCTCTAATCTGATCATTGTGGATTTTTAATTTGAACTAACTGCCCCCCAAATTGAAATTTAACCTGAGTAATATATACCTATCTTACTATCTATGCTGAAATATTTTAACATAAGTTATAAAAATCACTGCATTTACCGTACAGAGGAATACAGACTGGGTTAAAAATAGGGATGTTACATCTTTTGATAAAGAAAAAGGAGTTTCTTGATTGTTTAGAGGATAATCTCAACTTGAGTGGGTTTTGGGATAGTGAACCTTGAGATCCTTTCAACTCTATAATGCTAGTATACCAATTACTGCCCTATTAGTATATTTAGAGGAATGTTGTCAGAAACCTTTCAGTGGCTCAGCAGAATATGGCCATGAATATTTCTCAAAGATAGCTCTCCTGTTCCACTTTCTATGGGGTGAGTTAGAGTTTTCTTTCCAGAGGCAGTGACAAGTGTGTATTAATTGTGAAAAACATTGTGAGTTCTGGTTGTGGTTGTTTTGTCATGTTTGACATTTAGAAGGTCTCTACATTATCAGAGAGTTTAGAACTATAAATTCGGCCACAATTTGTTTTACTATCATTGTCTATAAGCCATTGGAGACACCATATGATTCTTCCTAATACGCCCTGCAGGTCAGTGGTAGGTGTACTATTCATTGTGTTTATAGAACATTATTTAATTTTTTTCAGAGCCTAGTGAACATTGTACAGGCAAGCACAATTACTTGCTTGGTTTCTCCCTTCATTGTCCTCTTCCCCTGGCTACTACCACCATCACAAAACTGAACATACATATACAACTTAATTCAGTCTGCACTGCAGTTAAAATTCAAAAACCTAATTGAGGTTTCTTAGCTAAATTTTATGACAGAAAGTTTCACCCTAAAGCTAGTAATAGAAATAAATTATAAAAGTGGAAGTTTGTGACTTGACTAAGCAAGTGCTTTTTTGCTCCCTTTTCTTTCCCATCCATGTAACCAAGAGAATCATAGACAGATAGGAAGGGAGAAGCCTATGGTTATTTGTTCAACTCTCTTATTTATTGTTGAGGACAATAGGTGTCATATACAGAGAACAGAAAAGATCCAAAAAGCTCTCTTGATATGTAGGCAAGTAGAACTCCAATGAGAAAGCAGTCATTGAAACCATTTCATCTAAGGAGTTTACTGGAAACTTTTATTCACTCAAGTAGATATACACATAGGCAAGATCTGGACTATTCCCCAACTGTCAGACTCTCTGTCCAGGGAGAGGCCCTTACTTCCCTATTTGCCCCTAGAGATACGCTGCTCCCCTTCTCAGTATTCGAGCCTCTGCCAAGGCACATGGTTCTTAATATTTCTGATAATTTCCCTTTAGAAACTATTTTAGTCCTTAACATAAATGTAACAATTTTTGCTATTATAATCTATGACCAAATTAGACATATATATTTGTTAA
>NW_006431382.1:847642-850914 GCF_000325575.1 Pteropus alecto | reverse complement strand
TAGTTGCTAATAGAAACAACTTTCTATTTTATAAACTTCTCATAAAACAATACATACCTACTAAGAGTAATGTTACATCATTCTTAAATGAAAGTGGAGTCATTACAAATGTTACACATCATAAATAATGGTGTCTTCAAAGAATAAGAATTAACTCTCAAATCCCTTTATCACAAAATTTTAAACTTTTTAAGAGATTTAAACTAGTTACTGACTCTGGGACACACTTTATTCTTATGGAAAAACATATAAAGCTTAAGATACTTCCACTTGCCCTGTTATTAGGACAACTTAACACTCTTCTATCCACCTCAGGTATTTTTCGCTCATTTCTTTCCCTGTCATTCTTTTTCTCCTATCTTTCCTGGACCAAGGGTATAAGATTGGCATTACTTCGGCCTAATTATAATCTTATTAGAAAATGGTAGCAAAAACTGGGGATACAAGCAGTCCTTGGAAGATTTTTGAAAAAATCAAGACTTGCTTTTGAAGCATATATTTCTATTTATTTATTTTTATTTTTATGGTAACATTGGTTAACGAAATCTAATAAGTTTCAGCTGTATAATTTAACAGTAAGAAATATATATATTTACACTGTGTGTTCACCTCCAACAGCCAAACTTTCCTCCATCACTGCACATTTGACCCCTTTTACCATGTCTATCTCCCCCTGCCCCCTCTCGCCCACCCTCTGGTAATCACTAGTCTATTGTCCATGTCCGTGAGTCTTTGTTTGGTTGTCCTGCTCATTTGTTGCTTTTAGGTTTATATTCTACATATAAGTGATATCACGTGATTCTCAACTTTTTCTGTCTGGCTTATTTCGCTTAACATGATTATCTCGAGAACCATTCATGTTCTCGCAAATAGCAATATTTCATCTCTTCTTATGGCTGAGTAATATTCCATTGTATATATGTACTACCTCTTCTTTATCCAATCATCTACTGTAGGACACTTCGATTGCTTCCATGTCATGGCCACTGTGAATAATGCAGCTATGAACATCGGTATGCAAATATCTTTTCGGATATGGATTTTCAAGCCTTTGGGGTAAATACCCAGTAGCGGCATTGGTGGATCATATGGTAGATCAATTCTTAGTTTTTGAAGAACTTCCATACGGTTTTCCATAGTGGCTGTACCAATTTGCAGTTCCACCAACAATGTATGAGGGTTCCTTTTTCTCTGCATCCTCACCAGCATTTATCATTACTTGTCCTGTTGAATATAACTATTCTAACAGGTGTGAGATGGTATCTCATTGTGGTTTTGATTTGCATTTCCCTAATAGCTAGCGATGTTGAGCATCTTTTCATATATTTATTGGCCATTTGTATGTTCTCTAGGGAGAAGTGTCTGTTCAAGTTCTCTGCCCATTTTTTGATTGGATCTTTTGTTTTGTTGTTGTTGTTGTTGTTGTTGAGTTGTATTAGTTATTTGTATATTTTGGATATTAGGCTCTTAGCAGAGGCTTTGCTTGCAAATATTTTTTCTCATTTGGATGGTTGTCTCTTTTGCTAAGTGAGAGCTTTTTAGTTTGATGTATTCCCATTCATTTATTTTTGCTTTTACTTCCCTTGCACTTGAGGTCAAATTCATAAAATCTTCTTTAAGTCCAAGGTCCTTCGGTTTAGTTCTTATGTTTTCTTCTATGCATTTTATTGTTTCAGGTCTTATATTAAGGTCCTTAATCCATTTTAGTTAATTTTGGTGTGTTGTGAGAAATAATAGTCTAGTTTCATTCTTTTGCAGGTAGCCTTCCAATTTTCTGAGCACCATTTATTAAAGAGTCTTCCTTTTCTTTACTGTATGTTTTTGGCTTTTTTGCCGAAAATTATTTGCCCATATAAACACGAATTTACTTCTGCACTCAAGATTCTATTCCATTGGTCCATGTGTCTATTTTTCTGCCAATACCATGTCATTTTGATTACCGTTGCTTTGTAGTGTAATTTGAAGTCAGGCAGAGTGATGACTCCAGCCTCATTCTTTTCTCTCAGGATAGTTTTGACAATTTAAGCTCTTTTCTGTTTCCATACAAATCATGAATTTTTGTTCTATTTTTTTTAAAGAAGCAAATTTTGAAAAGAATGAAAATTCAAAATTAGTAACCACTTTTACAAATGCTTTCAATCCTTATTTAAAAACTATCATGTAAGATTTATTATCTCCATTGTATAGATAGGTTGACTAAGTACTCAAAGACATTTCTATAATATAGGAATGTCTATCACATTTCAAAACCAGTTGTGCTCTTTCTTCTTTACCTTACGGCCTCTAACTTAACTTGACCTTTTAAAATTTTTATATTAGTTTCAGGTATATAGTACAATTATGAGACATTTCTATAATATATAAAGTGATCCCCTTTATTACTCTAGCACCCAACTGGCACTACACACAGCCATTAAAATAATATTAACTATATTTCCATTGTTGTACACTATATACCTATGACTATTTTGTAGCTCGTAGTTTGTACTTTTTCATCCCTTCATCTTTTCATCAGCTCAAAAAACCTCCTCTCCTCTGACAATCACCAGTTAGTTCTCTATATCTGTGTCTGTTTTCATTTAGTTTGTTCATTTCCTTTCTTCCTTAGATTCTGCATAAAAGAGAAATCAGAGAGCCCGGTCAAAAACATGGTGGAGTTACAGATATCCCCAGATCTCTCCACTTGAAACAACAATTAGCTGAATATCTAAAACTCAACAAAAACAAATACCCAAACAGCATACCAACACGTCTGAGCATGGGATCTACACATAAGAGCTAACACAGGTCAGAACTCTGAAAGTCGGTCAGTAGACGGGGAGAAACAATGAAGCTGCCTCTTACAATTGAGGCTCTCTGCAGAAAGAGGAGTCTGAAGAAGGTGAGGAGGGTTCCCTGACTAAACCTGCTGGAGAGAGCTCTGAGCACCAGGTAGTGGGAGAGCCAAGGGATCAGGGCAGAAAGCAGGGAATTGGAGATGACACAGAAGTGGAGACAACAGAGAAAATGGTTAATTATTACCAGGCATGGTTGCAAAATGCCATACTGAGCCACAAATCTTAACTTCCAACCCAGAGGGTTCATACACCAATACCCTCCAAGAACCAAGACAAAGGAGCCCCAGGGGAATCTGAGCAAATGCTACTAAAACTGTTGCTAACACTGACAGGGACTGAGACTGAGAGAAGTGAGTGTTATCAAATATCTATAAGAAAAAAAGGCATTATTAAGACTATATAAAGCAGAGATCCAAGAGGCTTAGAAGTCACCTA
>NW_006431382.1:841857-847425 GCF_000325575.1 Pteropus alecto | reverse complement strand
CAACAGGCTAAAGAAAGGTATTTATATAATAAATATTCTTTCTGGAAAAATAACAGATTATATTTTGATTAATGCCCAGACAGAGAGATAGTCCATTAAACACCGTGAACAACCAAAGAGACAAGGCAGCTCAGGAAAAAAGACAGAATTATCCACAAAATAAAATTGAAAACATAGAAATACGTGACTTAAATGAAAGAGAATTCAGTAGGTACTTCTGAAAAAACACGCAGAGATACAAAATGATTCATATCAACAATTACAGGAATTAAACAAACAACTAGATGAGCTGAATGAGTTCTTTAGTAAAAAGTTTGAAAACTTCAAAAAGAACAAAATAGAACTGCAGATGAAGAACACATAGCAAGAGGTGAAAATGAAATAGCAAGCTTGGGAAATAGAGCTAATCAAATGGAGAAAAGGATCACTGATATCGAAGACAGAAATCTAGAAATAAATCAGAAGGAAGAAGAGAGAAACTGAAGAATGAAAAATAATGAAAGAGAAATTCAAAAACTAACTGAAATCATCTGGAGAGGGAACATAAGAATAATGGGCATCCTTGAAGGGGAGGAAAAGAAGCAGGGATTAGAAAGCATTTTCAGACAAATAGTTGACAGGAATTTCTCAAATCTAAGGAATGAGCTGGAGCTTAGAATTCAAGAAGTCAACAGAACATCCAATTATCTCAACCCAAAAAAGCATTCTTCAAGACACATTGTATTAAAATTAGCAAAAATCAATGACAAATAAAGAATTCTCAGGGCAGCCAGGGAAAAGATGACAGTAACCTATAATGGGAAACTCGTTAGATGATCATATGACTTGTCAGCACAAACCTTACAAGCTAGAAAGGAGTGGAATCAAATATTCAAACTATTACATGAAAGGAATTACAAGCCAAGAATAACATATCCAGCAAACCTCTCCTTCAGATATGAAGAAGAAATAAAGATGTTTTAAAACATTCAAAAATTGAGGGAATTATCCACTACTAGGCCAACATTACAGGAAATAATGAAAGGGGTCAGCTCACCTAAAACAAAATAACAACAAGAACAACAACAAAAATAATAATGAGTAAGGCAACAAGCAGAAAGATAGAAGCACAAGAGTGTAAACCTTACTAAGAACAGGGCATTGTAAGCTTAAACGATAAGAAGAAATTTGCTATAGCGAGATAGTAATGATGTTCAGCATACATAGAGACAGACTGAGACAAATATGACTGAGAAGGGGATCCAAATTGGCAAAGGGGATATATATAATCTTCATTTTCTTCTGCTTTCACCTTATTATATATTATTGTGCAAATAGAAGCAGAAGAGTGCAATTCTTACTAACAGCAGGGAATTATAAGCTTAGATAATAAGAAGAGAATTGCTATAGCAAGATAGTAACGAATGTTCAGCATACATAGAAACAAATTGAGATAACAATGATGGAAAAGGGGAGGATTCAAAGATCCAAATTCACAAAGGAGAAAAGAGATAAGGCACACACAAAAGAAAATGGACTACTGTATACATATATAACTAAATTTTTCACATTTGTAATGGTAATCACACACCATAGAGTCAGAACTGAAGTATATAATATAAAACAAGAAGAACCAGGGCAAACCCCACAAAAGCCAACCAAAATAAAGAAAACAGAAACACATGGACAAAGAAGCAACAGAAACACCAAGCGACCAGAAACTGAGCTACCAGAAAGCAATAAGAAGACCTCATATTTCAATAATCATCCTAAATGTAAATGGACTGAATCACCAATAAAAAAGGCACAGAGTTGCAGATTGGAACAAAATACAAAATCTAACCATATGCTGCTTCCAAAAGAAACAACTCAGTTCCAAAGACAAATATAGACTCAAAGCGAAAGGGTGGAAAATATTTCAACCCAATGCCATATTCAGAGAAAAGCAGGAGTAGCAGTACTAGCATCGGATGAAGAGCTACAAAATATATAAAGTAATTACTAAGAGAACTAAAGGGAGAAACAGACCAAAACACTATTGTAGTAGGGGACCTAAATACCCCACTGTCAGATATGGACAGAACATCCAAACAGAAAATCAGTAAGAAAATAGCATCCCTAAACGACATATTAGGCCAACTGGATGTAATTGACATTTACAGAGCCTTTCATCCCAAAAGAGCTGCTTATAAATTCTTCTCTAGTGCATGTGGTACAGTTTCAAGGACTGACCACACACTGGGACACAGAGATAGCCTCAACAAACATAAGAGGTTTGAAATCATACCAACCATATTCTCTGATCATAATGCTTTCAAGCTAGAGATCAACTGTAAAAAGAAAGTGGGAAGAACCACAAATACATAGAGATGAAACAACATGTTACTGAAGAATGACTAGGACAGAGAAGAAATAAAAAGAGAGATCGAGAGATACAAAGAAATGAGTGATAATGATAATACAATATATTAAAACTTTTGGGACATGGTAAAAATGGTAATAAGAGGAATGTTCATATTTTTTACAAGCGTCTCTCTAAAAACAAAAACAAGTCCAAATAAACAGCCTAATGCTCCATCGTAAAAAGCTAGAAAAGGAAGAACAAATAAAGCCTAAGGTAAGCAGAAGGAAAGAAATAATAAAAAAAAATAGGTCAGAACTATATGAAATTGAAAACAAATAAACAACAGAAAAAATAAATGAATCAAAGAGCTTGTTCTTTGAGGAGGTTAATGAAATTAACAAATCCCTGGCTAGACTCACTATAGAAAAAAGAGAAAGTACAGACATAAACAAAATCAGGGATTAAAGAGGGGAAATTATGACAGACACTGTGAAAATACAAAGCATCATACAAGAATACTATGAAAAAGTATATATCACCAAATTTAGTGACCTAGAAGAAATGGACCAGTACTTAGAAAAATACAGTCATCCTAGACTGAATCAAGAAGAACTGGAAAATTTAAAAAGACCCATCAGCAGTATAGAAATTGAAACAATCATAAAAACCTACCAAAAAGTAAAAGTCCAGGATCATCAAAAACCTACCAAAAATCAAAGTTAGGACCAGATGGCTTCATCGGTGACTTCTACCAAACATTCAAAGAAGGTTTAATATCTATTTTCCTCAAACTCTTCTAAAAAATAGAAGAAGAGATAATACTTCCCAACTCATTTTATGAGGCAAATATTACCCTGATGCCAAAGTTTGGTAAAGATAACACAAAAAAAGAAGCTATAGACCAATATCTTTCATGAACACAGATGCAAAAAATCTAAATAAGATACTTGTGAACGGAATACAGCAACATATTAAAAAATTATACATAATGATCAAATGAGCTTCATCCCAGAGGCAGAGGGATGTTTTCACATATGCAAATTGATTAAAATCATACACCACATAAACAAATTAAAAAATAAGAATCCTATCATATCAATAGATGCAGAAAAAGCCTTCAACAAGGTATAGCATCCATTTGTGATTAAAACACTTAAAAAATCGGTATAGAAGGAATGTACCTTAACATAATAAAGGCCATCTATGACAAACCTTCAGCCAACATTTTACTTAATGGTGAAAAACTAAAAACCTTCCCTCTAAGATCAGGAACAAGACAAGACTGTCCACTATCGCCACTGTTATTCAATATAACATTGATGGTCCTAGCAAGTGTAATCATACAAGAAAAAGATATAAAAGGCATCCAAATAGGAAACAAAAAAGTCAAACCGTCACTTTTTGCAGATGACATGATTCTCTATATAGAAAATCCTAAAGACTCCACAAGAACACTATTAGAAACAATAAGCAAATACACTAAAGTTCCTGGATACAAAATCAATGTTCAAAAATCCATAGCATTCCTAACAATTTAACAATGAAGTGCCAGAAAAAGAAGTGGAAAAAATAATTCCTTTCGCAATTGCAAACAAAAGAAAAAATACTTAGGAATAAATCTAATGAAACACGTGAAGGACCTATATAGTGAAAACTATAAGACCCTATTAAAATAAATCAAAGACACACAAAAAAGGAAAGTTATTTCCATTTCTTGGATTGGAAGAACCAATATAGTTAAAATGACCTCTTTACCTAAAGCATTATATAAATATAATGCAACCCCCATCACAATCCCACCAACATATTTTAAAGAAATAAAACAAAAAATCATCATATTTTTATGGAAGCACAAAGGACCCCGAATTGCCAAAGCTATCCTGAGAAAACACAAGGCTGGAGGCCTCACTCTGCTCAACTTGAAATTATACTACAAAGTGACAGTAATCAAAACGGCATGGCATTGGCCGAAAAACAGACACACAGAATAGTGGAACATTATCAAGAACCTGAGAATAAACCTATGTTTATATGGGCAAATAATTTTTGACAAAATGACAAAAATATGCAGTGGAGAAAGGAAAGCCTCTTCAATAAATGGTACTGGGAATACTGGAAGACCTCCTACAAAAGAATGAAATTAGACTGTTGTCTATCTCCACACACCAAAATTAACTCAAAATAGGTTAAAGACATGAATATAGGACACGAAATAATATAGTGCATAAAATAAACCATAGGAACTGAATTCATGGACCTTGAACAGAAAGAATTTTATGAACTTGACCTCAAGTGCAAGTGTAGTAAAACCAAAAATTAATGAATGGAACTTCATCAAACAAGAAAGCTTCTGCACAGCAAGAGAAACCATCAACAAGGTAAAGAGACAACCATCTAAATGGGAAAATATATTTGCAAGCGACACCTTCGATAAGGGCCTAATATCCAAAATATACAAAGAACTCATAATACAACTCAATAACAGCAACAACAAAAGATCCAATTACAGAATGGGCAGAGGACCTGAACAGACACCTCTCCCAAGAAGACATACAAATAGTCAACAAACATGAAGAGGTGCTCATTTCTAGCTATTAAGTAAATGCAAATCCAAACCACAATGAGATACCATCTCACACCTGTTAGAATAGCTATAATCAACAGGAGAAGCAATAACAAATGTAGTAGAGGATGCAGAGAATAGGGAACCCTCATACACTGTGGGTATGATTGTAAAATGGTACAGCCACTATGGAAATCAGTATGGAGGTTCCTCTAAAACTAAGAATTGATCTACCATATGATCCAGCAATCTCTTTACTGGGTATTTACCCCAAAGACTTGAAAACCCATATCCCAAAAGATATTTGCACACTGATGTTCGTAGCAGCATTATTCACAGTGGCCAGGACATGGAAGCAACTGAAGTGTCCTACGATAGATGGTTGGCTAAAGAAGCTGTGGTACATATATACAATGGAATATTGCTCAGCCATAAAAAGAGATGAAATACTGCCATTTGCAACAATCTGGATACACCTTGAAATAATCATACTAAACAAAATAAGTCAGACAGAAAAAGTTGAAAATGATGTGATATTACTTATATGTGCCATATAAACCTAAAAGCAACAAAGGAACAGGACAAAGAAACAGACCCTCTGCGACTTGGACAATGGACTAGCGGTTACCAAGGGGTAGGGGGCCAGGGAGGAGGGGTGAGGTAGACGAGGCAAAGAAGCTTA